>NC_053023.1:725704986-725961901 GCF_003073215.2 Triticum urartu
CTATTGAATTCAGATGGAATTTATTGGATAGAATTAAATGATAATCTGAAGATTGGGACCTCAACGAAGGTAAGGAGTCAGGTATGACACCTAAGTTTGATTGTGTTAAATCTTTTATGGATACCGATATTTTCCGTAAGTTTAGCACTAAATATGGACTTGACTCTGAGATAGTAGCTTCTTTCTGTGAATCTTTTGCTACTTATGTTGATCTCCCTAAGGAGAAGTGGTTTAAATATCATCCTCCCATAGAAGTAAAAGTAGCTGCACCTATTAAAGTTGAAGAAAATACTGTCACTTATAATGATCCTATTGTTCCTACTTCTTATATTGAGAAACCACCTTTCCCTGTTAGAATAAAGGATCATGCTAAAGCTTCAACCGTTGTTCGTAAAAGCAATATTAGAACTTATACACCTCCTGAGAAACTTAAAGTAGAACCTAATATTGCTATTGTTAAAGATCTCTTGTCTGATAATATTGATGGGCATGTTATTCAGTTCGAAGGTGAAACTGCTAGAATTGCTAAACCTTGTGATAAAGATAAACATAGACCTGTGGTAGGCGTGCCTGTTATTTCTGTTAAAATAGGAGATCATTGTTATCATGGCTTATGTGATATGGGTGCTAGTGCTAGTGTTATACCCATTGACTTATATAAAGAAATTATGCATGATATCGCACCTGCTGAGTTAGAAGATATTGATGTTACAATTAAACTTGCTAATAGAGATACTATATCTGCAATGGGAATTGTTAGAGATGTTGAAGTCTTGTGTGGGAAAACCAAATATCCCGCTGACTTTCTTGTTCTTGGTTCTCCACAAGATAGCTTTTGTCCCATTATTTTTGGTAGACCCTTCTTGAATACTGTTAATGCTACGATAGACTGCAAAAAGAATGTTGTTACTGTTGGCTTGGATGATATGGTTCATGAGTTTAATTTCTCTAAATTCAGTAAACAACATCGTGAGGAAGAATTGCCTAGTAAGGATGAAATTATTGGTCTTGCTTCTATTGCCGTACCTCCTAGTGATCCTTTAGAACACTATTTGCTAGACCATGAAAATGATATGTTCATGAATGAAAGAAGGGAAATAGATGAAGTATTTTTTAAACAGGAACCTATTCTACAACACAACTTGCCTGTTGAAATTTTAGGGGATCCTCCTCCACCTAAGGGTGATCCCGTGTTTGAGATTAAACTGTTGCCTGATAATTTTAAATATGCTTATCTTGATGAAAAGAAGATATATCCTGTTATTATTAGTGCTAACCTTACAGAGCATGAAGAAGAAAGATTATTGAAAATTCTGAAGAAGCATTGTGCTGCTATTGGATATACTCTTGATGATCTTAAGGGCATTAGTCCCACTCTATGTCAACATAAAATAAATTTGGAAGCATATGCCAAACCAGTTCGTGATCCTCAACGACGTCTGAATCCTAAAATGAAAGAAGTGGTAAGAAAAGAAATACTCAAGCTTCTGGAGGCAGGTATAATCTATCCCGTTGCTGATAGTGAGTGGGTAAGTCCTGTCCATTGTGTCCCTAAGAAGGGAGGTATTACTGTTGTTCCTAATGATAAAGATGAATTGATTCCACAAAGAATTATCGCAGGTTATAGGATGGTAATTGATTTTACGCAAATTAAATAAAGCTACTAAGAAATATCATTACCCCTTACCTTTTATTGATCAAATGCTAGAAAGATTATGCAAACATACACACTATTGCTTTCTAGATGGTTATTCTGGATTCTCTCAAATACCTGTGTCGGCTAGAGATCAACCAAAGACTACTTTTACATGCCCTTTTGGTACTTTTGCTTATAGACGTATGCCTTTTGGTTTATGTAATGCACCTGCTACCTTTCAAAGATGTATGATGGCTATATTCTCTGACTTTTGTGAAAAGATTTGTGAGGTTTTCATGGACGATTTTTCCGTCTATGGTTCCTCTTTTGATGATTGCTTGAGCAATCTTGATCGAGTTTTGCAGAGATGTGAAGAAACTAATCTTGTCTTGAATTGGGAAAAGTGCCACTTTATGGTTAATGAAGGTATTGTCTTGGGGCACAAAGTTTCTGAAAGAGGTATTGAGGTTGATAAAGCCAAGGTTGATGCTATTGAAAAGATTGAAGGAAATATGCCCTAGAGGCAATAATAAAGTTATTATTTATTTCCTTATATCATGATAAATGTTTATTATTCATGCTAGAATCGTATTAACCAGAAACGTAATACTTGTGTGAATACATAGACAAACAAAGTGTCACTAGTATGCCTCTACTTGACTAGCTTGTTAATCGGAGATGGTTATGTTTCCTAACCATAGACATGAGTTGTCATTTGATTAACGGGATCACATCATTAGGAGAATGATGTGATTGACATGACCCATTCCATTAGCTTAGCACCCGATCGTTTAGTATGTTGCTATTGCTTTCTTCATGACTTATACATGTTCCTATGACTATGAGATTATGCAACTCCCGTTTACCGGAGGAACACTTTTTGTGCTACCAAACGTCAACGTAACTGGGTGATTATAAAGGTGCTCTACAGGTGTATCCAAAGGTACATGTTGGGTTGGCGTATTTCGAGATTAGGATTTGTCGCTCCGATTGTCGGAGAAGTATCTCTGGGCCCTCTCGGTAATACACATCACTCAAGCCTTGCAAGCAATGCAACTAATAAGTTAGTTGCAAGATGATGTATTACGGAACGAGTAAAGAGACTTGCCGGTAACGAGATTGAACTAGGTATTGAGATACCGACGATCGAATCTCAGGCAAGTAACATACCGATGACAAAGGGAACAACGTATGTTGCTATGCGGTCTGACCGATAAAGATCTTCGTAGAATATGTGGGAGCCAATATGAGCATCCAGGTTCCGCTATTGGTAATTGACCGGAGACGTGTCTCAGTCATGTCTACATTGTTCTCGAACCCGTAGGGTCCGCAAGCTTAAGGTTTCGATGACAGTTATATTATGAGTTTATGAGTTTTGATGTACCGAAGGAGTTCGGAGTCCCGGATGAGATCGGGGACATGACGAGGAGTCTCGAAATGGTTGAGACGTAAAGATCAATATATTGGACGACTATATTCGGACATCGGAAAGGTTCCGAGTGATTCGGGTATTTTTCGGAGTACCAGAGAGTTACGGGAATTCGCCGGGGAGTATATGGGCCTTATTGGGCCATACGGGAATAGAGGAGAGAGGCCAAAAGGAAGGAGGCGCGCGCCCCCCCTCTGGTCCGAATTGGACAAAGGGTCCAGCCCACTTTTCCTTGTTCCTCTCCCCCTCTTTCCTTCTCTCCTACTCCAACAAGGGAAGGAGGAGTCCTACTCCTGGTGGGAGTAGGACTCCCCCCTTGGGGCGCCCTCCTCCTAGGCCGGCCGCCTCCCCCCTTGCTCCTTTATATACGGGGGTAGGGGCACCCCATAGACACACAAGTTGATCAGTTGATCTCTCCCAGCCGTGTGCGGTGCCCCCCTCCACCATATTCCACCTCGGTTATATCGTAGCGGTGCTTAGGCGAAGCCCTGCGTCGGTAGCAACATCATCACCGTCACCACGCCGTCGTGCTGACGGAACTCTCCCATGAAGCTCTGCTGGATCGGAGTTCGCGGGACGTCATCGAGCTGAACGTGTGCTGAACTCGGAGGTGTCGTGCGTTCGGTACTTGGATCGGTCGGATCGTGAAGATGTATGACGACATCAACCGCGTTGTGCTAACGCTTCCGCTTTCGGTCTACGAGGGTACGTGGACAACACTCTCCCCTCTTGTTGCTATGCATCACCATGATCTTGCATGTGCGTAGGAAATTTTTGAAATTACTACGTTCCCCAACAGTGGCATCCGAGCCTAGGTTATATGCGTTGATGTTGTGCACGAGTAGAACACAAGTGAGTTGTGGGCGATATAAGTCATACTGCTTACCAGCATGTCATACTTTGGTTCAGCGGTATTGTTGGATGAAGCGGTCCGGACCGACATTACGCGTACGCTTATGCGAGACTGGTTCTACCGACGTGCTTTGCACACAGGTGGCTGGCGGGTGTCAGTTTCTCCAACTTTAGTTGAACCGAGTGTGGCTACGCCCGGTCCTTGCGAAGGTTAAAGCAGCACCAACTTGACAAACTATCATTGTGGTTTTTGATGCATAGGTAAGATTGGTTCTTGCTAAGCCCGTAGCAGCCACGTAAAACTTGCAACAAACAAAGTAGAGGATGTCTAACTTGTTTTTGCAGGGCATGTTGTGATGTGATATGGTCAAGGCATGATGCTAAATTTTATTGTATGAGATGATCATGTTTTGTAACCAAGTTATCGGCAACTGGCAGGAGCCATATGGTTGTCGCTTTATTGTATGCAATGCAATCGCCCTGTAATGCTTTACCTTATCACTAAGCGGTAGCGATAGTCGTAGAAGCATAAGATTGGCAAGACGACAACGATGCTACGATGGAGATCAAGGTGTCGCGCTGGTGACGATGGTGATCATGACGATGCCTCGGAGATGGAGATCACAAGCACAAGATGATGATGGCCATATCATATCACTTATATCGATTGCATGTGATGTTTATCTTTTATGCATCTTATCTTGCTTTGATTGACGGTAGCATTATAAGATGATCTCTCACTAAATTTCAAGATAAAAGTGTTCTCCCTGAGTATGAACTGTTGCCAAAGTTTGTCGTGCCCAGACACCACGTGATGATCGGGTGTGATAAGCTCTACATCCATCTACAATGGGTGCAAGCCAGTTTTGCACACGCAGAATACTCAGGTTAAACTTGACGAGCCTAGCATATGCAGATATGGCCTCGGAACACTGAGACCGAAAGGTCGAGCGTGAATCATATAGTAGATATGATCAACATAATGATGTTCACCATTGAAAGCTACTCCATTTCACGTGATGATCGGTTATGGTTTAGTTGATTTGGATCACGTGATCACTTAGATGATTAGAGGGATGTCTATCTAAGTGGGAGTTCTTAAGTAATATGATTAATTGAACTTTAATTTATCATGAACTTAGTCCTGGTAGTATTAGCATATCTATGTTGTAGATCAATAGCTCGCGTTTAGCTCCCCTGTTTTATTTTTGATATGTTCCTAGAGAAAACTAAGTTGAAAGATGTTAGTAGCAATGATGCGGATTGGATCCGTGATCTGAGGTTTATCCTCATTGCTGCATAGAAGAATTATGTCTTTGATGCACCGCTAGGTGACAAACCTATTGCAGGAGCAGATGCAGATGTTATGAACATTTGGCTAGCTCAATATGATGACTACTTGATAGTTTAGTGCACCATGATTAAACGGCTTAGAATCGGGACTTCAAAGACGTTTTGAACGTCATGGACCATATGATATGCTCCAGGAGTTGAAGTTAATATTTCAAGCAAATACCCGAGTTGAAGTCTCCAACAAGTTCTATAGCTAAAAGATGGAGGAGAATAGCTCAAGCAGTGAGCATGTGCTCAGACTCTCTGGGTACTACAATCGCTTGAATCAAGTGGGAGTTAATCTTCCAGATAAAATAGTGATTGACAGAATTCTCTAGTCACCATCACCAAGTTAGTAGAACTTCGTGACGAACTATAATATGCAAGGGATAACGGAAACGATTCCAAGCTCTTCGTGATGCTGAAATCAACGAAGGTAGAAATCAAGACAAGCATCAAGTGTTGATGGTAAACAAAACCACTAGTTTCAAGTAAAGGGACAAAGGGAAGAAAGGGGAACTTCAAGAAGAACGGCAAGCAAGTTGCTGCTCAAGTGAAAAACCCAAGTCTGGACCTAAGCCTGAAACTGAGTGCTTCTACTGCAAAGGGACTGGTCACTGGAAGCGGAACTACCCCAAATAACTGGCGGATAAGAAGGATGGCAAAGTGAACATAGGTATATTTGATATACATGTTATTGATGTGTACTTTACTAGTGTTTATAGCAACCCCTCAGTATTTGATACTAGTTCAGTTGCTAAGAGTGGTAACTCGAAACGGGAGTTGCAGAATGAACAGAGACTAGTTAAGGGTTGTCGGTGTACTAGAGTAGGGGTAACCTAGTATCCCGAACTTGTGCACGGGCAGTCGCAGCATCCCGCAGCAAGGCTTGCCGGGTGACCGCCAAGGTCCTCCGTGGTTCCTTTGGAGCCATTCAAGAACAAAGTGTCCAAGCCAAGAAGACAAGACCCCGGCAAGAGGAGCTTGCCGGGAAGGCTAACAAAAGCATCCCAAGACCCCGGCAAGAAGAGCTTGCCGGGAAGGCCACCCAAGGCATTTCAAGGAACTTGCCGCGGCGCACCACGCGTCCCGGCAAGGCCCGGTAAGCGACAAGCTCCCGGACGCGACAAGACAACGACCGCGGCAAGGCGCTTGCCGCGGCAGGCCACCTCTCTGTGCCCGCGCTCCAGCACATCCACCAACGTGTCGCTCTGGGGCCCTTCCAGGCGTACGTGGCGGGAGGCTGTGCAGCCAGCGGCGTGCGGTGGCAAGCGGCGCTGACAAGATCGCCATCGTGGCGAACGGTGGCGTCCCTGGCGGTCCCTTTTCGCACTGTTTAGGCGACACAGACGGGCATTTAAGGCTCTTGTCCCCTGCCGTCAGGGTTAGGTATGATACACTGTAACAGGTAGCTGTGCCTATGGCAGCACCTTTCCATTTTTACCCTTTTGCCTCCGTTGCCACCTGTTGGTGACCCCTTGAGCATATAAAAGGAGGCCCGTGTGCAACGTAGAGGGGGGTCAGCTAGTTCGGAAAAACACTCACGCTCGGCCTCGCTAGCGGCTGGTGTGTACTGTAGCACTCCACGCTCCCGAGCAAGAAATCAATACAAACCACAAAGCAGGAGTAGGGTTTTACGCATCCGTGCGGCCCGAACCTGGGTAAATCGCTCGCGTGCATCGCCTCGATTTGCTCTTTGCACGATCTCCGCCCCCGCCGAACCAAAAGGGAACCGGTCCGCCGGTCCCATAGGTGCCCGTGGATCAGTACCCCGGCATCTTTGGCGCGCCAGGTAGGGGGGCGTCGAAGTTGTGTGAATCAGATCCGGCGTTCTCGCGAGCTAGATCTTCATCATCTTCATCAACATGCCACCGAAGAAGAAGGTTTCGGAGGCGGCTGCTCCGTCCGCGCCAAACCCACCATCGCAAGAGCAAACGGCTGATGGGGCAGGCGCCGGCGGAAGAACGCGCGTCGACGAGGGAGCTCACGGTGCTGCCAGGTCCAAGGACAGAGCTGCGCTGCCCATCGGCGGCGTAGCCGGCTCCCACAACGATCGGGCGCACTCCAAGACCTCGGCGTCCGTACATGCACCGCGCCCGTCTCAGGAGGCGCGGGACCGGCAGCGTCATGGTACTCACGGTACCATGCGTTCGCTAGACCAAGATCGAGCTGGTGGATCTCGGAGCGCTCAGGACCACCATGCACTCCAACATGCTGGCGCGAGCGAGACACGGTCGCCTGGACGGGATACTGCTCCTTCTAACGTGGTTAGAAGTCCGAGCATATCCCGCTCCTCGCACCGTTCGCCACCGCCACCCGCCACTGCAGCAGAAGCTTTGGCGCTGAAGCTCCCGCCACAAGATCTACCGGGAAGCAGCAGCCGCAGCAGATCACAAGCCACTTGCCGCTGAAGCTCCCGGGGGGAAGAAGAAGACCAAGTCCGGCAAGAGTTCTGATGCTTACTCCGGCAAGCGCACCTCTTCGGAGTGCTGCGCTGCAGTCGAGGATGCACTGTCGAGCTCCACCGGCAAGTGTAAGAAGACGATGGCAGCTCCGCCAGAGACGAAAAAGGTGTCTGCCAAGGAGGACGACACTGGTGGTACCTTCACCATCAGTGCCACTCTCGACCCTAAATAGGAAAGAGCGCTCGTTGCTTTCCTGCGGGCGAATGTCGACGTGTTTGCCTGGCAACCGTCTGACATCCCCGGTGTTCCCAGGAAAGTGATTGAGCACCACCTCGCCGTTTGTCCTCATGTGCGGCCCGTCAAGCAGAAGGTCAGGAAGCAGGCAGTGGAGCGCCAAGAGTTCATTTCAGAAGAGATCAAGAAGCTGGAAGCAGCAGGCCTTGTCAGAGGAGTGCTCCATCCTACGTGGTTGGCCAATCCTGTAGTCGTGCGCAAGGCAAATGGGAAATGGAGACTTTGTATCGATTTTACTGATGTTAACAAAGCTTGTCCCAAAGATCCATTTCCTTTGCCGCGCATTGACCAGATTGTTGACTCCACAGCCGGATGTGATTTGCTTTCGTTTCTTGACGCATACTCAGGATACCATCAGATCTTCATGGCAGAAGAGGATGAGGAGAAGACCGCATTTATTACTCCATGTGGCACGTACTGTTTCGTACGGATGCCTTTCGGATTAAAAAATGCTGGTTCAACATTTGCAAGAGTAGTCCATGTCGCTCTTGAGCCACAAATACACAGAAATGTGGAAGCCTACATGGATGATATAGTGGTCAAGAGCAAGGACAGAGCAACCTTGATTCAAGATTTAGACGAGACCTTTGCAAATTTGCGCAAGATCAGCCTCAAGCTCAACCCAGAGAAGTGTGTGTTTGGAGTCCCCTCCGACAAGCTTCTCGGGTTCTTCGTGTCTCAGGGGGGAATTGAAGCCAATCCCGACAAGATCAAGGCCATTGAGCAGATTGAAGCACCAAAGCGCGTCAAGGATGTACAAAGACTTGCCGGTTGCGTGGCTACTCTCAGCAGGTTTATCTCTCGGTTTGCTGAGCGCGCCCTGCCGTTTTTCAAATTATTGAAAAAGGCAGGTCCAATGAGATGGACTCCGGAAGCGGAGGCTGCGCTGCAAGACTTGAAGAGATACCTGTCCTCCCCTCCAATACTTGTCGCACCTAAGCCACAAGAGAAGTTGCTGCTGTATATAGCGGCAACCAATCAAGTGGTTAGTGCTGCGTTACTAGCAGAGAGGGAGGCAGATGACGAGCCAGCAACCACAGCAAACGCATCCAGCGACAACCAAGGGGCTTCCCTGGCAAGCTCTGGTCCCGACAAAGATGGATCTGCGCAGATGCACGAGGAGACACAGAAGAAGATGGTGCAGCGCCCAGTTTACTTTGTCAGTTCCCTTCTGCAGGGGGCTAGGTCAAGGTACTCTGGCGTGCAGAAATTGCTTTTCGGCCTTCTCATGGCCTCGAGAAAGCTGCGCCATTACTTCCAAGCACATGAGATCACAGTTGTCACTCGCTTTCCGCTGAAGAGGATACTGCAGAATCCAGAAGCGACAGGCAGGATTGTTGAGTGGGCACTGGAACTGTCAAGCTTTGGCCTCAAGTTTGAAAGTACTTCAACTATTCAGAGCAGAGCATTGGCAGAATTTATAGCAGAATGGACGCCAACACCAGATGAAGAAATCCCAGAAGCGAGCATCCCCGACAATGAAGTAAGCAAAGAGTGGCTGATGTACTTTGATGGTGCCTTTTCGCTGCAAGGCGCCGGCGCTGGCGTGCTGCTTGTCGCACCCTCCGGAGAGCACCTCAAGTACGTAGTCCAGATGCACTTTCCCAAGGAGCAAGCAACAAACAATACTGCAGAGTATGAAGGCTTGCTTGCCGGTCTCAGGATCGCAGCAGACCTTGGGGTCAAGAAGCTCATTGTCAGGGGTGACTCACAGCTTGTCGTCCGCCAAGTAAACAAGAATTATCAGAGTCCGTTGATGGAAGCTTACGTTGACGAAGTGAGAAAGCTAGAAGAACGCTTTGACGGCCTACAAATGGAGCATGTTCCAAGAGCTCAGAACGCCATTGCAGATGGCCTGTCAAAGTGTGCCGCACTTAAGTTACCTGTGGAACCAGGGATCTTTGTGCTCAAGCTGACTCAGCCGTCCGTAACGCCATCAACTAGACAGAGCAAGAAGAGGAAGTTGGTTTCTGGTGACTATTTGCCGGCAGAGCTTCCCGAAGCCGCCGCCAAGAAAGTCCCTAAAATCAACGCCAAGAGCGCTGAGGAGCAGTCTGCTCCGGCAAGCCCTAGGGTTTGTTCCGTTGAAGCAGAAGCTCCCGACAAGTTTTGCTCCGGCAAGCTTTCCGGGGAACGTCAAGCTCCGGCAGACCCGCAGGTTCTTGCTGTAGAAGCGGACGTTCTCGCAGCCGCATATTTGCCTTTAGTCCTTGTTGTCGAGCCACAAGCTCCAGCATGGGCACAACAGATTGTCCATTTCCTTCAGACAGGAGAACTTCCCGAAGAGCAAGAAGAAGCAGAAAGAGTAGCCCGGCAGTCAAGTATGTACCAGTTTGTCGACAAGACACTGTACAGAAGAAGATTCAACGGTGTGAAATTGAAGTGTATTCACCGGGAAGACGGACAAAAGCTGTTGGCAGAGATACATGGAGGCATATGTGGTCACCACATTGGCGCAAGAGAACTTGTCGGCAAAGCTTTCTGGCAAGGTTTCTTTTGGCCAACAGCCCTCCAGGATGCAACTGCACAAGTAACCAAGTGTGAAGCGTGCCAGTTCCATTCCAAGTAGATACACCAACCAGCTCAAGCTCTCCAGACGATCCCTTTATCCTGGCCATTTTCGGTCTGGGGGCTCGACATCCTAGGCCCCTTTCCCCGAGCTGTCGGGGGCTTTGAGTACTTGTACATTGCAATCGACAAGTTCACAAAGTGGCCGGAAGTGGAACCAGTGGGGAAGGTGACAGCACAGTCAGCAGTCAAGTTCTTCAGGTCGATTGTTTGCCGCTTCGGGATCCCTAACAGGATAATCACCGACAACGGTACACAATTTACGAGCCGCACCTTCATGCAGTACGTCCAAGATCTTGGCGCCAAGGTCTGCTTCGCTTCTATTGCTCACCCGAGAAGCAACGGTCAAGCGGAGAGGGCAAATGCTGAAGTGCTGCGCGGGCTCAAGACCAGAACTTTCGACAGGCTGCACAAGTGCGGAAGAAACTGGATCGAGGAGCTGCCGGTGGTTCTTTGGTCGATCAGGACGACGCCAAATCGAGCCACTAGTCAGACACCTTTCGCTCTAGTCTATGGAGCAGAGGCAGTTATCCCCATGGAACTCGTATACGGGTCACCTCAAGTGCTCGCTTATGATGAGCTCGAGCAAGAGCAGCTGCGACAAGATGACGCGCTGCTCCTTGAGGAAGACCGCCTTCAGGCTGTTGTGCGAGCTGCTCGCTACCAGCAAGCTTTGCGCCGCTACCATAGCCACAAAGTTAACGCCAGAGGTCTCGAGGAAGGCGACCTTGTTCTTCGGCGCGTTCAGTCCGCCAAGAATTCCAACAAGTTGACACCGAAGTGGGAAGGCCCTTACCAGGTGAAACGAGTCACAAGGCCTGGCGCTGTCCACCTTGAGACCGAAGATGGCGTTCCGGTGAGCAACTCCTGGAACATTGAGCATCTTCGCAAGTTTTACCCGTAAGGCGCGGTTGTCGGAACCTGTTCCGGCAACCACCATTTGTACAAGTCTTGCCGCTGTTGCATGTAATCCTTTGTACAAAGCCGGGCGCAGACCCCGTGCATAAGTAAAGCTCATGTGCTCCGCACATTTTGTCAATTTCATGCTTTCTATTTTATGCATGTGTTATCTGACACTTTGTGCAGCACCTAAACCCCGGTAAGCAATAACGAGCCATAAAGCTCCATATCTGTATTGTCTCTTCTTCCTTTTGAAAGCAAGGTTCCCCTCGCCCACAAGTTTGCCGGGGGGGGGGGAAGGAGAAGACGATGGTATGGACCAGGCGTTGTTCAAGAAAGTTTCGCTTTGCCGGGAAGCAAACAACAGAAAAGATAAGTTGCCAAAGTTTGAGCAATCAAATTTTTTTTAAAAAAAAATTCTAAGTTATCTTCCTTGAACGACCGCACTTTGTATGGAAAACCTGTGCGCGGAGGAACCAACTCGTAGCTAGTTGCGCCCTTATTTTGTTTCGAGTCCGCTCAACAACTTAAGTGAGCTGCAACTAGTTGCGACAAGGTTTCTTGTCGGCTGCGGCACCGCCAGTAGGCTGCTGACGTCCCGCACTCAGTGCTCGCGGCTCAGGTGCCAGCGCCGGCAAGTTCCCTAAAAGCGTAGGGTAAAAAGACATACAAAGGGGGGAGTCAAGTAAAGGAAATAACGTTGCAATCATTGCCCAGAATAGAGTTATATTACAAAAATAGCTTGTCGCAGCTCTAACAGATTGTTTGCATGACATGATAAGCAGCGACAAGGAAAGAAGAAATGGGCGGCCTAATCTACGCGATCGCCTTCGACCCTCTTGATCCCGCTCACCTTGTCCACAATGGGTGCGACAAGGGCCTTGAGCTCCTCCAGATCAGCCTCCGGTGGCAAGGTCTTGAGGATGTTGGTGAGGCGGAGGCCTGGATTGCGGAAGGCCACCTTCATCAACACTTTCTGGAGGGCCCCTACGCAGATCTTGCGCGATTCGTCGGCCAGCTGCTTGGGGATCTTCTCCCGGAGTCGCTGGAGGGCTGTCGCCACGCCCTTGAAGAACAGGACGAGCTTGGCGCTGGGTTGGGGGTTGTCGTCGGAGGGATACCCAAGATCTTCCATCCCCAGCTGCGCCAGCTCCTTGTCGATATCTGTGGCGGCGTTCACCAGACTCTCCGTCCAGTGCGTCACAGTCTCCCTGAAAGCGTTCTGGGTGGCGGCAGCGCTCTCCAACAGCGCCTTGTCGGCCTTGATTTCCTCCTTCAAGGCCGCCTCCTGCTTCTTGGCGCTGTCCAAAGTCTTGGTCAAAGTGGTTAGCTTCAACTCAAGATCCACGTTGGAGACCTTGGCGGCGCTAAGCTCTCTGCCCTTCTCGGCGAGATCGGCTTCTAGCTGCGCCACCTTCGTCTTCAACCCCTCCTTGGCGGCCTCGGCGGCGGCGGCGGCGTCCTCTGCTTGTTTGAGGGCTTCGCCGAGTTTTCCCTCGTGCGCGGCAAGCTCCTCCTCGTGGGAGTTGAGATTGACCTTCCGCTGCGCCAGCTCGCCCTCCTCCGTGGCTAGCTTCACAGCGGTAAGTTGCTGCCGCTCTTCGACTTCAGCCTTCTCAAGGAGGAAAGCCTTCTGCGCTTCGTCGAGTTGCTCCTGCTCCTCTGCCATGGACTGACGAGCTTCCTGGTGGAAGCCCCGGAGCTCCTCCGCGCGTTTTTCAATGTCTGCTCCCGCCTTCGCGACAAGCGCCTCGCGGGACTCCAGCTTGGCTTGCCGCGCGCGGTAGAGCAACATCAACCTGCGCAGCAGTCGCTCTTCTTCGGGCTCGTTGCTGCTGCTGCTTGGCGCGTCGACCAGCGTCAGTCCCGCGGAGGCAAGCACTTCCCCGTCGAAGATCTCCCCCTCGACCGGCGCTCTGGAGCTTGATGCCCAGGGAAGATTGATGAAGACGTCGTCGCCGGCCTTCAAGTAGACGCCTGGCTGGGGCTCCTCAGTGCTTGGCGCTGCGGCTCCGGCGGACGGGTCGGCGGTCGGCGTAGCGCCTGGCGCTCCTGCGGCCTCTGGGCCGTCAGTACGATCGCCAGACCCCTCGCCAGTTGCTGCAGCGTTAGCCTTGGCGGCCTCTGCGCCGGCGGCATCTCCAGCACCGACTGCTTCGTCGGCGGCGACCTCGGTCTCCATCTGCTCCGCAGCGGATGGATCTGACGAACGGAAAAGGGGGAAGAGTCAAGAAAAAACCCAGAAGATCAAAAGAAGAAGAACCCGAAGGAAGTTTTAAAGCAAGAGGAGTACCTGCACCAGGCTCTGCAGTCGTGGTCTCCGCTGTCGGGGGACCGCTGGTGCTGTCCCTTGCCGGAGAACCCTCCCTTGCCAGAGACTTCTCCCTTACCGGGAAGCCCTCCCTTGCCGGAGAATTCTCCCTTGTCGGGGGATTCTCCCTTGGCTCCTGGTGGGGCTGCTCGGCTCCTACATAAGTCAACAAGCAGATATCAGCAAAGACAAGTACCCAAGCGCGCCTCGCAGCAAAAAGTAAATCATACACTTATGCTGGGGGCTGCCCTGGAGGAAAGTCGCCGGGTTCGGCAAGGTTGTCTTGGGCGCGCCACCTGCTGTCGCAGTGGGCTCGTCCCCGATGACGATCACCGGGACCTTAGCTCTCTTTGCCGCTCTCTGGGCCAGAGTCCTAAAAAGGAACAAGTTCATAAGAAAAACAAGTGAGAAACAAGACCAACAGCAAGAATTGAAGAAATGCAAGTACAGCAAGAGAAGCTTACTCTTCTTCTTCTTCTTCCTCGTCGGAGCTGAACGCGGAGAAGTCAAAGTCCGGCGCGAGGAGGCGGAGGAGAAGCTTCCCTTGGCCGCTTGGCGGGAGCAGTGGCGGTGGTCTGAGACGACCCCGCTCCGGCTGTCGGCGCGGTGTGAGTAGCGGTAGGGACTGAAGCGGTGGTCTGGCTAGACTCCGCTCCAGTTGCCGTCGCAGCATGAGGCGCTCCCGCGGCAACGGTGTTTGCCGCGGTGGAGCGTGTCACGCGGCGCGGCGACTGTTGACCCGCTTGCCGCTCCGTCACATCACTGGCCTTGCGGAGGCGCCTTCTTGGTGGGGATGGAGGCTCTGCTTACGGCGAGCTGCCCGAAGAAGAGGAGGAGGAGGAGTTGATTTCCAACGAGCCGCTCGTGTCCTTGGCGGGCTCACTCGGCTCGGCGTCACGCCCGGCAAGCTCCTTCTTGCCGGCAGGCTCCCCTCGCTCGGCACGACTTGCCGCCTCCGCTGCATCTGCTTCCTCCACAGTGAACCCAAACTCGCCCGCGGCTGCGGCTGCCGCTGCCTCCTCCAGACTAGTGGCAATGAGCGCCATCTCCGCATCCGTGGTGTCGCGGGTGAGGCCGTCCTTCTCGTCGGGGCGGATTGGCACTTCCACCAAGTCGTCGAAGAACTGCTGCACGACGTCGTCTGCAGGCTCCTGCCAAGTTGGCACAATCCCGTGCGAGTCACACTCCGGCATCATTGCACGGATGCGATCGAGCGCGGAATTGTTGCACAACGGAACGACACCCCCTGGCAACGTGAACACCTCGGGATGCCGGGGGTCATACTTGAAGAGCTCCTGGAGCATCGCGTTGAGCTCCAGGACTGTGAAGTTATAGTTGAGGCCCGGCCGCAGCCTCATGATATCTGCCGCGTTCTTGAACTCCCAAGTGGGCCTCCCCCGTTCCTGCAGGGGGCGATGCGGCGGCGAAGGAAGTCTGCGCCAACAGCGCCAACAGTAAGCCCGGCAAGCCTCAGGCGCAGGATCCTGGTGATAGCAATCTTCAGCTTATCGTCCTCCGGGGCCACATCACTCCAATCGCTGCCGCGTGCTACTGGGGTTCGGCGCCGGGTGGTGAATGGCTGCGGGCTCTCCTCGTCAATCCAGCACCAATCTGCCCTCCACTCCTCCCACTTGCCGCGGAATTCTCCCTCCAGATACGTTTCCTTCTTGCCGGCCCTTGAGATCCAGGCGATTCCGCCGGATAGAGCCTCTCCTCTCTCTACTCGGGGTATGAAGAAGTGGCGGAAGAGGGCTACGTTGGGAAGGACTCCGACAAAGTTTTCGCAGAGATGTGCGAAAACTGCCATGGTCAGAACGGCATTGGGGGTGAAGTCGAGGAGGTGGAATCCGTAGGTATTCATGATGTCGCAGAAGAAATCAGAGAAAGGCGGGCAGAGCCCGCAGTAGAAGAACAATGCGAAGAAAGGGTATCCGTTTGGAGCCTTCTTCCAAGCGGCGGCGGGGAGTACCTTTGTGCGCGGATGCGCGCGCGTCTCCGTCGACCAGAAAAGGTAGTAGTTCTCCCTCATCTCCTTCGTGCCAAGCTTGGGGGGGGGGAAGACGGACCGCTCCTTCCGCAGCGCCGCGAGCCGCTGCGCCTCGGTCGACTTCACGGCCTTCCCCTTGTCGGCTTTTGGAGCCATGGCAGAAGCAGTGGAGGAAGTCGATGGCGTTGGTGGTGCTGGTGGCGATGGGAGGCGGAGCGCTGCTCTCTCTCTCTCAGCTTTGGGAAGGCGAGGGAGCGGCGGAGATTTCTGAGATTAGAAACAGCAACGGGCGAGTGGGCGAACTGCCCCTGTTTCCCCTGCTTATAAAGGGCGAGGGGGCGGACGTTCCGCATTTCCGAATAAATAAACCCCCACGATCTCTCCCACGACGCCGCATTCGACGCGCGCCGTTCGGGGAGGGCGCGGTGGATACGGAATGAGATACGGCGTAACCTAGGCCACGCGTGCCCGTGCCCTGTTTTGGGCCTGGCCCAACAGCGCTCGGCACCGTGTATGGCCCAGGCCCGGGGGCTCCTGTCGGTGTACTAGAGTAGGGGTACCCTAGTATCCCGAACTTGTGCACGGGCAGTCGCAGCATCCCGCGGCAAGGCTTGCCGGGTGACCGCCAAGGTCCTCCGTGGTTCCTTTGGAGCCATTCAAGAACAAAGTGTCCAAGCCAAGAAGAGAAGACCCCGGCAAGAGGAGCTTGCCGGGAAGGCTAACAAAAGCATCCCAAGACCCCGGCAAGAAGAGCTTGCTGGGAAGGCCACCCAAGGCATTTCAAGGAACTTGCCACGGCGCACCACGCGTCGCGGCAAGGCCCGGTAAGCGACAAGCTCCCGGACGCGACAAGACAACGACCGCGGCAAGGCGCTTGCCGCGGCAGGCCACCTCTCTGTGCCCGCGCTCTAGCACATCCACCAACGTGTCGCTCTGGGGCCCTTCCAGGCGTACGTGGCGGGAGGCTGTGCAGCCAGCGGCGTGCGGTGGCAAGCGGCGCTGACAAGATCGCCATCGTGGCGAACGGTGGCGTCCCTGGTGGTCCCTTTTCGCACTGTTTAGGCGACACAGACGGGCATTTAAGGCTCTTGTCCCCTGCCGTCAGGGTTAGGTATGATACACTGTAACAGGTAGCTGTGCCTACGGCAGCACCTTTCCATTTTTACCCTTTTGCCTCCGTTCCCACCTGTTGGTGACCCCTTCAGCATATAAAAGGAGGCCCGTGTGCAACGTAGAGGGGGGTCAGCTAGTTCGGAAAAACACTCACGCTCGGCCTCGCTAGCGGCTGGTGTGTACTGTAGCACTCCACGCTCCCGAGAAAGAAATCAATACAAACCACAAAGCAGGAGTAGGGTTTTACGCATCCGTGCGGCCCGAACCTGGGTAAATTGCTCGCGTGCATCGCCTCGATTTGCTCTTTGCACGATCTCCGCCCCTGCCGAACCAAAAGGGACCCCGTCCGCCGGTCCCATAGGTGCCCGTGGATCAGTACCCCGGCAAGGGTGAAGTGACGATGTGTGTTGGAAGTGGTTCCAAGATTGATATGATCATCATCGCACACTCCTTATACTTTCGGGATTAGTGTTGAACCTAAATAAGTGTTATTTGGTGTTTGCGTTGAGCATAAATATGATTGGATCGTGTTTATTGCAATACGGTTATTCATGTAAGTTAGAGAATAATTGTTGTTCTGTTTACATGAATAAAACCTTCTATGGTCATACACCCAATGAAAATGGTTTGTTGGATCTCGATCGTGGTGATACACATATTCATAATATTGAAGCCAAAAGATGCAAAGTTAATAATGATAGTGCAACTTATTTGTGGCACTGCCGTTTAGGTCATATTGGTGTAAAGCGCATGAACAAAATCAATGCTGATGGGTTTTTGGAATCACTTGATTATGAATCAGTTGTGTCGGTGTACTAGAGTAGGGGTACCCTTGTACCCCGAACTTGTGCACGGGCAGTCGCAGCGTCCCGCGGCAAGGCCTGCCAGGTCACCGCCAAGATTCCCCGTGGTCCCTCTGAAGACCATTCAAGAAGAAAGTACTCAAGACAAGACCCCGGCAAGAGGAGCTTGCCGGGAAGGCCATCAGAAGCGTCCCAAGACCCCGGCAAGAGGTGCTTGCCGGGAAGGCCGTCCGAGGCATTCCAAGGAACTTGCCGCGGCGCGCTACGCGCCCCGACAAGGCCCGGTGAGCGACAACCTCCCGGAAGCGACAAGTCGACTGCCGCGGCAAGGCGCTTGCCGTGGCAGGCCCCCACTCCACGCCCGCGCTCCAGCACATCCACCCACATGTCGCTCCGGGGCCCCTCCCGAGCGCACGTGGCAGGAGGCTGTGCAGCTAGGGGCGTGCGGTGGCACGCATGCGCTGACAAGACAACCATCGTGGCAAGACGGTGGCGTCCCTAGCGGTCCCTTTCGGTGCTGTCTAGGCGACACAGACGGGCATTTAATGCCCTTGTCCCCTGCCGTCAGGGTTAGGTATGATAACACTATAGCAGCTAGCTGTGCCTACTACAGCACCTAGCTGTGCCTACCCACGACACCCTTTCCATTTTTGCCCTTGGCCCCCGTTGCTCTATGTCGGTAACCCCTTGAGTATAAAAGGAGGCCCGTGTGCAACGTAGAGGGGGTCGGCCATCTCGAGAGCTCTCGCGAGATTCAGCAATTCCACACACTCACGCTCGCTCCCGAGCTAGAAATCAATACCAATCCGCAAAGCAGGAGTAGGGTTTTACGCATCCGTGCGGCCCGAACCTGAGTAAATTGCTCGCGTGCTTTGCCTCGATTTACTCCTCGCACGACCAACCGCCCGCTTGCTTCGCCTCGATCTGCTCTTTGCGCAACCTCAGCCCCCCGTCGAACCAAAAGGGAACCCGGTCCGCCGGTCCCATAGGTGCCCGTGGATCAGAAACCCCGGCATCTCTGGCGCGCCAGGTAGGGGGCGTCGAAGTGGTGTGAATCAGATCCGGCGTTCTTGCGAGCTAGATCTTCATCTTCTTCATCAACATGCCGCTGAAGAAGAAAGTTTCGGAGGCAGCCGCTCCGTCCGCGCCGAGCCACCCACCGCCGGAGCAATCGGATGGTGGGGCAGGCGCCGGCGGAAGGGCACGCATCGACGAGGGAACTCACGGTGCTGCCAGGTCCCAGGGCAAGGCTGCGCTGCCCATCGGCGGCGTGGCCGGCTCCCACAACGACCGGGCGCACTCCAAGACCTCGGCGTCCGTGCATGCACCGCGCCCATCTCAGGAGGCGCGGGACCGGCAGCGTCATCGTACTCACGGTACCATGCACTCGCTGGATCAAGATCTAGCTGGTGGATCTCGGAGTGCCCAAGGCCACCATGCACATCAACACACCCAGAACAGATAAGTTGCCAAAGCCTGAGCAACCAGATCTCTAATTTTTAAGCTATTCCCCGCGGATCGGCTCACTTTGTATGAGAAGCCTGTGCGCGGAGGAGCCAACTCGTAGCTGGCTGCGCCCTTGCGTTGTTTCGAGCTCGCTCAACAACATTAGGTGAGCTGCGGCTAGTTGTTACACTAACCGCCCCCTTGCATTGTTTTGAGCCTGCTCAACAACGTAAGTTAGCTGCGGTTAGTTGCTACACTAGCCGCGCCCTTACTTTGCTTCGAGCCCCGCTCAGCAACTTAAGTGAGCTGCAGCTGGCTGCGACAAGGTTTCTTGCCAATAGCGACACCGCCAGTTCCGCGCCCAGCGCTCGCGGTCCGGATGCCTGCACCGGCAAGTTCCCTAAAAAGCGTAGGGCAAAAACATACAAAGTTGACGCCGAAGTGGGAAGGCCCTTACCGGGTGAAACGAGTCACTGGGCCCGGCGCTGTCCGCCTTGAGACCGAAGATAGCATCCCAGTGAGCAACTCCTGGAACATCGAGCATCTTCGTAAGTTTTACCCGTAAGGCGCGGTTGTCGGAACCCATTCCGGCAACCACCTCTCGGACAAAGTCTTGCCGCTGTTGCATGTAAGACTTTGTACGAGGCGGGGCGCAGATCCCGTGCGTAGTAAAGCTCGCGTGCTCCGCACATTTTGTCGATTTTATGCTTTCTATTTTCTGGCATATATGATCTGACATTTGTGCAGCACCAACCCCACGGTAAGCGATAACGAGCTGCAAGGCTCTATATCTTTATTTTCTCTTCTTTCTTTTCTTCCTTCTTCCAAGGAAAGAAAGGATCCCTCACCCACAAGTTTGCCGGGGGGAAGGGAGAAGAAAAGGATATGGACCAGGCGTCGTTCAAGAATTTCGCCTTGCCGGGAAGAAAACGACAGAAAAGCTAAGTTGCCAAAGTTTGAGCAGCCAAGTTTTTTAAATTTTAAGTTATCTCCCTTGAACGACTGCACTTTGTATGGGAAACCTGTGCGCGGAGGAGCCAACTCGTAGCTGGCTGCGCCCTTGCGTTGTTTCGAGCTCGCTCAACAGCATTAGGTGAGCTACGGCTAGTTGCTACACTAGCCGCGCCCTTGCATTGAGCCTGCTCAACAACGTAAGTTAGCTGCGGCTAGTTGCTACATTAGCCGCACCCTTACTTTGCTTCGAGCCCCGCTCAGCAACTTAAGTGAGCGGCAGCTGGCTGCGACAAGGTTTCTTGCCGGTAGCGACACCGCCAGTTCCGCGCCCAGCGCTCGCGGTCCGGATGCCTGCACCGGCAAGTTCCCTAAAAGCGTAGGGCAAAAACATACAAAGGGAGGAGTCAAGTAAAGGGAATAACATTGCAATGCCTACCCAGAAGAAAATTATATTACAAAATAGCTTGTCACAGCTCTAATAAATGTTTTCTATGACATAGCTAGCAGCGACAAGGAAAGAAGGAAGCCGGCGGCCTAGTCGACGCGGTCGCCCTCGACCCTCTTGATCCCGCTCACCTTGTCCACAATGGGTGCGACAAAGGCCTTGAGCTCTTCCTGGTCAATATTAGGCGGCAAGGATCTGAGGACGTTGTGGAGGCGGAGGCCTGGATTGCGGAAGGCAACCTTCATCAACACCTTCTGAAGGGCTCCCGCACAGATCTCGCGCGACTCGTCGGCCAGCCACTTCGGGATCTCATCCCGGAGCCGCTGGAGTGCCGTCGCCACGCCTTGGAAGAACATAGTGAGCTTGGCGCTAGGTTGGAGGTTCTCGTCGGAGGAGTACCCGAAGTCCTCCACCCCCAGCTGCGCCAGCTCCTTGTCGATGTCCCCGGTGGCGTTCATGAGGCTCTCTGTCCAGTGCTCCACCGTATCCCTAAAGGCATTTTGGGTGGTGGCAGCACTCTCCAGCAACGCCTTGTCGGCATCGATCTCCTTCTTCAAGGCCGCCTCCCGCTCCTTGGCGCCGTCCAGCGCCTTGGTCAAAGCGACGAGCCTAGACTCGAGGGCGGCGTTGGAGTCCTTGGCGGCGCTGAGCTCTTCGCCATATGCTTTGCGGTCAGCCTCCAGCTGCACCACCTTCATCTCCAGCACCTTTTTGGCGGCCTCGGCAGCGGCGGCAGCGTCCTCCGCTTGCTTGAGGGCTCCGCCCAGTTTCTCCTCGCGCGCGGCAAGCTCTTCCTCGTGAGCGTCGAGGTTGACCTTCCGCTGCGCCTGCTCGCCCACTTCCGCGGCTAGCTTCACGGCGGCAAGTTGCTGCAGCTCTTCGGCTTCGGCCTTCTCGAGGAGAAAGGCCTTCTTTGCCTCAGTGAGCTGCTCCCGCTCCTCTGCCAAGGATCGGACGGCTTCCCAGTGGAAACCCGCGAGCTCGTCTGCGCGCTTCTCAATGTCTGCTCCCACCTTCGCGACAAGCCTCTCGCGGGACTCCAGCTTGGCTTGTCGCGCGCGGTAGAGCGACATCAACCTGCGCAGCAGCCGCTCCTCTTCGGGCTCATTGCTACTGCTGCTCGGCGCGTCGACCAGCTTCAGACCCGCGGAGGCAAGCACTTCCCCGTCGAAGACCTCCCCCTCGACCGGCGCCGTGGAGCTTGATGCCCAGGGGAGGTTGATGAATACGCCTTCACCGGCTTTCAAGTAAACGCCCGGCTGGGGCTCCTCGATGCTTGGCGCTGCGGCTTCGGCGGACGGGTCGGCGGTCGGTGCAGCGCCTGGCGCTCCTGCGGCCTCTGGGCCGTCAGTACGATCGCCAGATCCCTCGCCAGCCGCCGCGGCGCCAGCCTCGGCGGCCTCGGCGCTGGCGGCGTCGCCACCACCGGCTGTGTCCTCAGCGGCGACCTCGATCTCCATCCGCTCCGCAGCGGATGGGTCTGATGGCCGGCAAAGGGGGAAGCGGGCGGATGTTCCGCATTTCGAGAAAAGGAACCCCCACGACCTTCCCCACGACGCCGCATTCAACGCATGCCGTCGGGGGGAGGGCGCGGTGGATGCGGAGAAAGACTCGGCGTAACCTAGGCCGCGCGTGCTCGTGCACTGTTTTGGGCCTGGCCCAACAGCGCTCGGCACCGTGTCTGGCCCAGGCCCGGGGGCTCCTGTCGGTGTACTAGAGTAGGGGTACCCTTGTACCCCGAACTTGTGCATGGGCAGTCGCAGCGTCCCGCGGCAAGGCCTGCCAGGTCACCGCCAAGATTCCCCGTGGTCCCTCTGAAGACCATTCAAGAAGAAAGTACTCAAGACAAGACCCCGGCAAGAGGAGCTTGCCGGGAAGAAGGCAAGACCCCGGCAAGAGGAGCTTGCCGGGAAGGCCATCAGAAGCGTCCCAAGACCCCGGCAAGAGGCGCTTGCCGGGAGGGCCGTCCGAGGCATTCCAAGGAACTTGTCGCGGCGCGCTACGCGCCCCGACAAGGCCCGGTGAGCGACAAGCTCCCGGAAGCGACAAGTCGACTGCTGCGGCAGGCCCCCACTCCACGCCCGCGCTCCAGCACATCCACCCACGTGTCGCTCCGGGGCCCCTCCCGAGCGCACGTGGCAGGAGGCTGTGCAGCTAGGGGCGTGCGGTGGCACGCAGGCGCTGACAAGACAACCATCGTGGCAAGACGGTGGCGTCCCTAGCGGTCCCTTTCGGTGCTGTCTAGGCGACACAGACGGGCATTTAATGCCCTTGTCCCCTGCCGTCAGGGTTAGGTATGATAACACTATAGCAGCTAGCTGTGCCTACTACAGCACCTAGCTGTGCCTACCCACGGCACCCTTTCCATTTTTGCCCTTGGCCCCCGTTGCTCTATGTCGGTAACCCCTTGAGTATAAAAGGAGGCCCGTGTGCAACGTAGAGGGGGTCGGCCATCTCGAGAGCTCTCGCGAGATTCAGCAATTCCACACACTCACACTCGCTCCCGAGCTAGAAATCAATACCAATCCACAAAGCAGGAGTAGGGTTTTACGCATCCGTGCGGCCCGAACCTGGGTAAATCGCTCGCGTGCTTCGCCTCGATTTACTCCTCGCACGACCAACCGCCCGCTTGCTTCGCCTTGATCTGCTCTTTGCGCAACCTCCGCCCCCTTCCGAACCAAAAGGGACCCGGTTCGCCGGTCCCATAGGTGCCCGTGGATCAGAAACCCCGGCAAGTTGATGCTTGCGAACCATGCCTCATGGGTAAGATCACTAAGACTCCGTTCTCCGGAACAATTGAGCGAGCAACAGATTTGTTGGAAATCATACATACTGATGTATGTGGTCCGATGAATATTGAGGCTCGTGGCAGGTATCATTATTTTATGATCTTCACAGATGATTTGAGCAGATATGAGTATATCTACTTGATGAAACACAAGTCTAAAATATTTGAAAAGTTCAAAGAATTTCAGAGTCAAGTGGAGAATCATCGTAACAAAAATAAAAGTTTCTACAATATGATCGCAGAAGTAAAATATTTGAGTTACGAGTTTGGCCTTCAGTTAAAACAATGTGAAATAGTTTCACTACTCACGCCACCTGGAACACCACAGTGTAATGGTGTGTCCGAACATCATAACCGTACTTTATTAGATATGGTGCGATCTATGATGTCTCTTACCGATCTACCACATTGATGACCCACAAGTATTGGGGATCTATCGTAGTCCTTTCGATAAGTAAGAGTGTCGAACCCAACGAGGAGCAGAAGGAAATGATAAGCGGTTTTCAGCAAGGTATTCTCTGCAAGTACTGAAATAAGTGGTAACAGATAGTTTTCTGATAAGGTAAATTGTAACGAGCAACAAGTAACAAAAGTAAATAAGGTGCAGCAAGGTGGCCCAATCCTTTTTGTAGCAAAGGACAAGCCGGACAAATTCTTATATAAGGAAAAGAGCTCCCGAGGACACATGGGAATATCGTCAAGCTAGTTTTCATCACGCTCATATGATTCGCGTTCGGTACTTTGATAATTTGATATGTGGGTGGACCGGTGCTTGGGTGCTGTTCTTACTTGAACAAGCATCCCACTTATGATTAACCTCTATTGCAAGCATCCGCAACTACAACAAAAGTATTAAGGTAAACCTAACCATAGCATGAAACATATGGATCCAAATCAGCCCCTTACGAAGCAACACATAAACTAGGGTTTAAGCTTCTGTCACTCTACCAACCCATCATCTACTTATTACTTCCTAATGCCTTCCTCTAGGCCCAAATAATGGTGAAGTGTTATGTAGTCGATGTTCACATAACACCACTAGAGGTTAGACAACATACATCTCATCAAAATATCGAACGAATACCAAATTCACATGACTACTAATAGCAAGACTTCTCCCGTGTCCTCAGGAACAAACGTAACTACTCACAAAGAATATTCATGTTCATAATCAGAGGGGTAATAGTATGCATAAAGGACCTGAACATATGATCTTCCACCAAGTAAACCAACTAGCATCAACTACAAGGAGTAATCAACACTATAGCAACCTACTAGCACCAATCCCGGACTTAGAGACAAGAATTGGATACAAGAGATGAACTAGGGTTTGGATATGAGATGGTGCTGGTGAAGATGTTGATGGAGATTTCCCTCTCCCAATGAGAGGACAGTTGGTGATGACGATGGTGATGATTTCCCCCTCCCGGAGGGAAGTGTCCCCGGCAGAACAGCTCTGCCGGAGCCCTAGATTGGTTCCGCCAAGGTTCCGCCTCGTGGCGGCGGAGTCTCGTCCCGAAAAGTTGCTTATGATTTTTTTCTCATCGAAAGACTTCATATAGGAGAAGATGGGTGTCGGAGAGCCACCAGGGGGCCCACGAGGTAGAGGGGCGCGCCCAGGGGGGAGGGGCGCGCCCCCCACCCTCGTGAGCAGGGTGTGGGCCCCCTGGCCTTCATCTTTGGTGACGATTTTTCTTTATTTATTTTAAGATATTCCGTGGAGTTTCAGGACTTTTGGAGTTGTGCAGAATAGGTCTCCAATATTTGCTCCTTTTCCATCCAGAATTCCAGCTGCCGGCATTCCCCCTCTTCATGGTAAACCTTGTAAAATAAGAGAGAATAGCCATACGTATTGTGACATAACGTGAAATAACAGCCATAATGCAATAAATATTAACATAAAAGCATGACGCAAAATGGACGTATCATCTCCCCCAAGCTTAGACCTCGCTTGTCCTCAAGCGAAAAGTCGATAACAACAAATATGTCCTCATGTTTAGAGGTAGAGGCGTCGATAAAAATAAAATACGGACATGAAGGCATCATGATTGTTTCATAACAGCAACATATATAGATTTGTCATATGATTACTTGTGTTCAAGTGATGATCTTTTCACAATGCAAAAGTATGAATCAGAAACCTTATTAGGCGCTAACAAATTATAACCTCAGTCATTGAAGCAATTGCAATTTATCATAACATCGGAAGGAGTCTATGTCAGAGCTTAAAAGCAAGTCCACATACTCAACTATCACTTAGTCCTTCATAATTGCTAACACTCACACAATACTTGTGGTTATGAAGTTTCAATCAGACACAGAGAAAGATTGGGGCTTATAATGTTGCCTCCAAACTTATTCACCTTTGGGTGATGTCAACAATAATAGTTCATGCTAACGTACATCCAATTGGATATATATATCATGATCACCCAACCATGAAGTGCTTGCCAAAGGATAAAATGAAAAAGGGAAAGGTGAAGATTACCTTGACTCTTGCATAAGATAGAGGATAATAATAAAAGATAGGCCCTTCGCAGAGGGAAGCAGAGGTTGCCATGCGCTTTTATGGTTGGATGCAGAAAATCTTAATGCAAAAGAACGTCACTTTATATTGCCCCTTGTATGTGAACCTTTATTATGCAGTCCATCGCTTTTATTGCATCCACAACAAGTTCGTACAAAGCTTATTTCTCTGCACTAATAAGTCATGCATATTTAAAGAGCAATTTTTATTGCTTGCACCGATGACAACTTACTTGAAGGATCTTACTCAATCCATAGGTAGATATGGTGGACTCTCATGGCTAAACTGGTTTAAGGGTATTTGGAAGCACAAGTAGTATCTCTACTTGGTGCTGAGAATTTGGCTAGAATGAGGGGGAAAGGCAAGCTCAACATGTTTGAATGATCCATGAAAATATACTTTAACTGAGATGCGAGAAAACATAACCCATTACGTTGTCTTCCTTGTCCAACATCAACTCTTTAGCATGTCATACTTAATGAGTGCTCCCAATTATGAAAGATGTCAATGATAGTATATCTATATGTGAAAGCTCTCTCTCCTTATTACTTCCTATTAATTGCCACGATGACTAAAGCTGTATTTGCCAACTCCTAACAACTTTTTAATCATCATACTCTTTCTATGTGAAGTCATTACTCTCAATAAGATCAATATGAACTCTTTGTTTCTTTTTATTCTTTCTTTTATTCACTCAAGATCATGGCAAAATAATCAAGCCCTTGACTCAACACTAATCTTTATTATATATAGCTCATGGACTAGATTGCATAGAGGGATCATAAAGCAAACTTCAAAACTAGATCATGCCGTGACTTTATTCTACTAAATCAAGATACTACTAATAGGATCGAACTAAGAAAAACGGTAAAGATAGGAGTTGTGATGGTGATACGATACCGGGGCACCTCCCCCAAGCTTGGCAGTTGCCAAGGGGAGTGCCCATACCCATGTGATGAGGTCCCCTTCTTTGTTGTTGGAGGTGGAGGTGTTGTTGATGACGCAAGCTTGTCGTCCCCTTCCATGGCATAGGCTCACCCTCATAGAAGGATGATCGAGT
Source organism: Triticum urartu (assembly GCF_003073215.2). Taxonomy (NCBI): domain Eukaryota; kingdom Viridiplantae; phylum Streptophyta; class Magnoliopsida; order Poales; family Poaceae; genus Triticum; species Triticum urartu. The sequence continues at coordinate 725,731,837 of NC_053023.1, forward strand.
CTCCGGAATTCTCAAATCTGCAACGGAAACAGCTCGAAACTAAAACAGGGGATATTTGCGTGATACGGGGGTCAAAACCTTCGGGAGAATATATAATGAATTTTTACCAACCAAAATACGTATCATGCAGGAAAATGGAGTCCGGAGGGCACACGAGGTGCTCACGAGGTAGGGGGGCGCGCACAGGGGGGTAGGGCGCGCCCTCCACCCTCGTGGAGGGCTCGTGTCCTCCCTGGACTGCTACCTCTTTTTCTTTTTTCTAAATATTCCAAAACGGAGAATTATTGCCTTAAAAATTGTTTTGGAGTCGCTTTACTTACCGTACCACATACCTATTCCTTTTCGGAGTCTGGAACGTTCTGGAAAGTGCCCCTTATGTATTCCTCCGGGGTTACGGTTTCAATAACATTGGTTTCAACATTTATAGGATTACCTGAGATATAGTGCTTGATTCTTTGACCGTTTACCACCTTCGGATTTGTGCCTTCGAAATTGTTGATTTTTATGGCACCAGAACGATAGACCTCCTCGATAACGTAGGGACCTTCCCATTTAGAGAGAAGTTTTCCTGCAAAAAATCTTAAATGAGAGTTGTATAGAAATACATAATCGCCTACATTAAACTCACACTTTTGTATCCTTTTGTCATGCCATCTTTTAACTTTTTCTTTAAACAACTTGGCATTTTCATAGGCTTGGGTTCTCCATTCATCAAGTGAGCTAATATCAAATAACCTCTTCTCACCGGCAAGTTTGAAATCATAGTTAAGCTCTTTAATAGCCCAATATGCCTTATGTTCTAGTTCGAGAGGTAAGTGACATGCTTTTCCATAAACCATTTTATACGGAGACATACCCATAGGATTCTTATATGCAGTTCTATATGCCCATAATGCATCATCAAGTTTCTTGGACCAATTCTTTCTAGACCTATTAACAGTATTTTGCAAAATTAATTTGAGCTCTCTATTACTCAATTCTACATGACCACTAGACTGTGGGTGATAAGGAGATGCAATTCTATGATTAACGTCATATTTGGCAAGCATTTTACGGAAAGCACCATGAATAAAGTTTGAACCACCATCAGTCATTAAATATCTAGGGACTCCAAACCTCGGAAAAATAATTTCCTTACACATTTTAATAGAAGTGTTATGATCAGCACTACTAGTTGGAATAGCTTTACCCACTTAGTAACGCAATCAACAGCAACTAAAATATGAGTGTATCCATTGGAGGCAGGAAAAGGTCCCATATAATCAAAGCCCCAAACATCAAATGGTTCAATAACAAGTGAATAATTCATAGGCATTTCTTGACGTCTAATAATATTACCAATTCGTTGACATTCATCACAAGATAAAACAAACTTACGGGCATCCTTGAAGAGAGTAGGCCAATAAAAACCAGATTGCAATACCTTATGTGCAGTTCTATCTCCAGCGTGGTGTCCTCCATAAGCTTCGGAGTGACACTTGCGTAGGATCTGTTCCTGTTCATGCTCAGGTACACAACGTCTAATAACACCATCTACTCCTTCTTTATAAAGATGTGGGTCATCCCAAAAGTAATGTCTCAAATCATAAAAGAACTTTTTCTTTTGTTGGTATGTGAAGCTAGGTGGTATAAATTTAGCAACAATATAATTAGCATAATCAGCATACCATGGAGTGCTAGGAGAAGTGCTTATGACATTTAATTGTTCATCAGGAAAGCTATCATCAATACGTAGTGGGTCATCAAGAACATTCTCTAACCTAGATAAGTTGTCTGCAACTGGGTTCTCAGCTCCTTTTCTATCAACAATATGCAAATCAAATTCTTGCAGCAAGAGAACCCATCTAATAAGTCTAGGTTTAGCATCTTTCTTTTCCATAAGATATTTAATAGCAGCATGATCAGTGTGAATAGTTACTTTAGAATCAACAATATAGGGTCTGAATTTATCACAAGCAAACACAACTGCTAAAAGTTCCTTTTCGGTAGTAGCATAATTTCTTTGAGCATTGTCTAGAGTCTTACTAGCATAATGGATAACATTTAATTTCTTATCAACTCTTTGCCCTAGAACAGCACCTACAGCATAATCACTAGCAGCGCACATAATTTCAAAGGGTAAATTCCAATCAGGTGGCTGAACAATAGGTGTAGAGACTAATGCTTTCTTAAGTATTTCAAATGCTTCTACACAATCATCATCAAAGACAAATGGTACATCTTTTTGTAATAAATTAGGTAGAGGCTGAGAAATTTTTGGGAAGTCCTTAATGAACTTCCTATAAAATCCGGTGTGACCAAGGAAACTTCTTATACCTTTGATGTCCTTGGGACATGGCATCTTTTCAATAGCGTCAACCTTGTCTTTATCAACTTCAATACCTCTTTCAGAAACTTTGTGCCCCAAGACAATACCTTCATTAACCATAAAGTGGCACTTTTCCCAATTCAAGACAAGATTAGTTTCTTCACATCTCTGCAAAACTTGATCAAGATTGCTCAAGCAATCATCAAAAGAGGAACCATAGATGGAAAAGTCGTCCATGAAAACCTCACAAATCTTTTCACAAAAATCAGAGAATATAGCCATCATGCATCTTTGAAAGGTAGCAGGTGCATTACATAAACCAAAAGGCATACGTCTATAAGCAAAAGTACCAAAAGGGCATGTAAAAGTAGTCTTTGATTGATCTTTAGCCGACACAGGTATTTGAGAGAAACCAGAATAACCATCTAGAAAGCAATAATGTGTATGCTTGCATAATCTTTCTAGCATTTGATCAATAAAAGGTAAGGGGTAATGATCTTTCTTATGGCTTTATTTAATTTGCGGAAATCAATTACCATCCTATAACCTGTAATAATACTTTGAGGAATCAATTCATCTTTATCATTAGGGACAACAGTAATACCTCCCTTCTTAGGGACACAATGGACAGGACTTACCCACTGACTATCAGCAACGGGATAAATTATACTTGCCTCCAGAAGCTTGAGTATTTCCTTCCTTACCATTTCTTTCATTTTAGGATTCAAACGTCGTTGAGGATCACATACTGGTTTAGCATCCGCTTCCAAATTTATTTTATGCTGACATAGAGTGGGACTAATGCCCTTAAGATCATCAAGAGTATATCCAATAGCGGCACGGTGCTTCTTCAGAGTTTTCAATAATCTTTCTTCTTCATGCTCTGAAAGGTTAGCACTAATAATAACAGGATATATTTTCTTTTCATCAAGATAAGCATACTTAAGATTATCAGGCAACGGTTTAAGCTCAAAAACGGGATCACCCTTGGGTGGAGGAGGATCCCCTAGGATTTCAACAGGAAAATTGTGTTTCAGAATAGGTTCCTATTTAAAGAATATTTCATCTATTTCCTTTCTTTCATTCATAAACATATCATTTTTAGGTCTAGCAAATAGTGTTCTAAAGGATCACTAGGAGGTACATCAATAGAAGCAAGACCAATAATTTCATCCTTACTAGGCAATTCTTCCTCACGATGTTGTTTACTGAATTTAGAGAAATTAAACTCATGAACCATATCATCCAAGCCAACAGTAACAACATTCTTTTTGCAGTCTATCGTAGCATTAACAGTATTCAAGAAGGGTCTACCAAAAATAATGGGACAAAAGCTATCTTGTGGAGAACCAAGAACAAGAAAGTCAGCGGGATATTTGGTTTTCCCACACAAGACTTCAACATCTCTAACAATTCCCATTGCAGATATAGTATCTCTATTAGCAAGTTTAATTGTAACATCAATATCTTCTAACTCAGCAGGTGCGATATCATGCATAATTTCTTTATATAAGTCAATGGGTATAACACTAGCACTAGCACCCATATCACATAAGCCATGATAACAATGATCTCCTATTTTAACAGAAATAACAGGCATGCCTACCACAGGTCTATGTTTATCTCTATCATAGGGTTTAGCAATTCTAGCAGTTTCACCAGACAATTCAATGACATGCCCATCAATATTATCAGACAAGACATCTTTAACAATAGCAATATTAGGTTCCACTTTGACTTGCTCAGGAGGTGTATAAGTTCTAGTATTGCTTTTACGAACAATAGTTGAAGCTTTAGCATGATCCTTTACTCTAGCAAGGAAAGGTGGTTTGTCAACATAAGAGGTGGGAACAATAGGATCATTATAAGTGATGGTCTTTTCTTCAACTTTAATAGGTGCAGCTACTTTTACTTCTATGGGAGGATGATATTTAAACCACTTCTCCTTGGGGAGATCAACATAAGTAGCAAAAGATTCACAGAAAGAAGCTACTATCTCAGAGTCAAGTCCATATTTAGTGCTAAACTTACGGAAAATATCGGTATCCATAAAAGATTTAACACAATCAAACTCAGGTGTCATACCTGACTCCTTGCCTTCGTTGAGGCCCCAATCTTCAGAGTTGCGTTTAATTCTATCCAATAAATTCCATCTGAATTCAATAGACTTCATCATAAAAGAGCCAGCACAAGAAGTATCGAGCATGGTGCGATTGTTATCAGAAAGCCGAGCATAAAAATTCTGGAGAATTGTCAATTTTGAGAGCTCATGATTGGGGCATGAATATAACATTGATTTAAGCCTCCCCCAAGCTTGAGCTATGCTTTCTCCTTCGCGAGGCCAAAAATTATATATATAATTGCGATCACGATGAACAAGATGCATAGGGTAATACTTTTGATGAAATTCCAATTTCATTCTTTTATAGTTCAATGATCTCGTATCATCACATAGCCTATACCATGTCGATGCGTCTCCCTCCAAAGATAAAGGGAAACCCTTCTTCTTAACAACATCATCGGGTATACCTGCAAGCTTAAATAATCCACAAATATCATCCAAATAGCGTAGATGCTCGTCGGGATGCTTTGTCTCATCTCCTGTAAAAGTATTAGCCAGCAGTTTTTCCATAATACCCGAAGGAAATGCAAAAGGAGTTTCATTTTCAATAGGTTCAGTAGGTTGAGGAGCAACTTTTTGCTCTACTGGACGGGGTGAAGATACCCCGACCAAGCCCCTCAGAGATTCAGTTTCCATAGTAACAAGTGATAGAAAATTTCAGCACACTATATAAATTTTTCCTTACCAAATTCCACCTACCAAAGGTGCTACACTTCCCGGCAACGGCGCCAGAAAAGAGTCTTGATGACCCACAAGTATAGGGGATCTATCGTAGTCCTTTCGATAAGTAAGAGTGTCGAACCCAACGAGGAGCAGAAGGAAATGATAAGCGGTTTTCAGCAAGGTATTCTCTGCAAGTACTGAAATAAGTGGTAACAGATAGTTTTGTGATAAGGTAAATTGAATCGAGCAACAAGTAACAAAAGTAAATAAGGTGCAGCAAGGTGGCCCAATCCTTTTTGTAGCAAAGGACAAGCCAGACAAATTCTTATATAAGGAAAAGAGCTCCCGAGGACACATGGGAATATCGTCAAGCTAGTTTTCATCACGCTCAAATGATTCGCGTTCGGTACTTTGATAATTTCATATGTGGGTGGACCGGTGCTTGGGTGTTGTTCTTACTTGAACAAGCATCCCACTTATGATTAACCTCTATTGCAAGCATCCGCAACTACAACAAAAGTATTAAGGTAAACCTAACCATAGCATGAAACATATGGATCCAAATCAGCCCCTTACGAAACAACGCATAAACTAGGGTTTAAGCTTCTGTCACTCTAGCAACCCATCATCTACTTATTACTTCCCAATGCCTTCCTCTAGGCCCAAATAATGGTGAAGTGTTATGTAGTCGACGTTCACATAACACCACTAGAGGTTAGACAACATACATCTCATCAAAATATCGAACGAATACCAAATTCACATGACTACTAATAGCAAGACTTCTCCCGTGTCCTTAGGAACAAACATAACTACTCACAAAGCATATTCATGTTCATAATCAGAGGGGTAATAGTATGCATAAAGGACCTGAACATATGATCTTCCACCAAGTAAACCAACTAGCATCAACTACAAGGAGTAATCAACACTACTAGCAACCAACTAGCACCAATCCCGGACTTAGAGACAAGAATTGGATACAAGAGATGAACTAGGGTTTGGAGATGAGATGGTGCTGGTGAAGATGTTGATGGAGATTGCCCTCTCCCAATGAGAGGAGCGTTGGTGATGACGATGGTGATGATTTCCCCCTCCCGGAGGGAAGTGTCCCCGGCAGAACAGCTCTGCCGGAGCCCTAGATTGGTTCCGCCAAGGTTCCGCCTCGGGGCGGCGGAGTCTCGTCCCGAAAGGTTGCTTATGATTTTTTTCTCATCGAAAGACTTCATATAGGAGAAGATGGGCGTCGGAGAGCCACCAGGGGGCCCACGAGGTAGGAGGCGCGCCCAGGGGGGAGGGGCGCGCCCCCCACCCTCGTGAGCAGGGTGTGGGCCCCCTGGCCTTCATCTTTGGCGACGATTTTTCTTTATTTATTTTAAGATATTCCGTGGAGTTTCAGGACTTTTGGAGTTGCGCAGAATAGGTCTCCAATATTTGCTCCTTTTCCAGCCAGAATTCCAGCTGCCGGCATTCCCCCTCTTCATGGTAAACCTTGTAAAATAAGAGAGAATAGCCATAAGTATTGTGACATAACGTGAAATAACAGCCCATAATGCAATGAATATTAACATAAAAGCATGACGCAAAATGGACGTAACATAGGGCACCATCTAAATCCGTTGAGACGACACTGTATGAACTATGGTTTGGCAAGAAACCTAAGCCGTCGTTTCTTAAAGTTTGAGGTTGCAATGCTTATGTGAAAAAGTTTCAACCTGATAAGCTCTAACCCAAATCGGAGAAGTGCGTCTTCATAGGATACCCAAAAGAAAATGTTGGGTACACCTTCTATCACAGATCCGAAGGCAATATATTCGTTGCTTTGAATGGATCCTTTCTAGAAAAGGAGTTTCTCTCGAAAGAAGTGAGTGGGAGGAAAGTAGAACTTGATGAGGTAATTGTACCTGCTCCCTTATTGGAAAGTAGTTCATCACAGAAATCTGTTCCTGTGACTACTACACTGATTAGTGAGGAAGCTAATGATGATGATCATGTAACTTCAGATCAAGTTACTACCGAACCTCGTAGGTAAACTAGAGTGAGATACGCACCAGAGTGGTACGGTAATCCTTTTCTGGAGGTCATGTTACTTGACCATGACGAGCCTACGAACTATGAGGAAGCGATGATGAGCCCAGATTCCGCGAAATGGCTTGAGGCCATGAAATCTGAGATGAGATCCATGTATGAGAACAAAGTATGGACTTTGATTGACTTGCACAATGATCGGTGAGCCATTGAGATTAAATGGATCTTCAAGAGGAAGACAGACGCTGATACTAGTGTTACTATCTACAAATCTAGAATTGTCGCAAAAAGGTTTTCGACAAGTTCAAGGTGTTGACTACGATGAGAGCTTCTCACTCGTATCTATGCTTAAGTCTGTCCGAACCATGTTAGCAATTGCCGCATTTTATGAAATCTGGCAAATGGATAAACAAAAACTGCATTCCTTAATGGATTTATTAAAGAAGAGTTGTATATGATGCAACCAGAAGGTTTTGTCAATCCTAAAGGTACTAACAAAATATGCAAGCTCCAGCGATCCATCTATGGTCTGGTGCAATCATCTCGGAGTTGGAATATACGCTTTGATAAGTTGATCAAGCATATAGTTTTATACAGACTTGCGGTGAACCCTGTATTTACAAGAAAGTGAGTGGGAGCACTACAGCATTTCTGATAAGTATATGTGAAAGACATAGTGTTGATCGGAGATAATGTAGAATTATTCTGCAAAGCATAAAGGAATATTTGAAAGGAGTTTTCAAAGAAAGACCTCGGTGAAGCTGCTTACATATTGAGCATCAAGATCTATAGAGATAGATCAAGATGCTTGATAAGTTTTTTCAATGAGTACATACCTTGACAAGATTTTGAAGTAGTTCAAAATAGAACAGTCAAAGAAGAAGTTCTTGCCTGTGTTACAAGGTGTGAAGTTGAGTAAGACTCAAAACCCGACCACGGCAGAATATAGAGAGAGAATGAAAGTCATTCCCTATGCCTCAGCCATAGGTTCTATAAAGTATGCCATGCTATGTACCAGACCTATTGTATACCCTATCCTGAGTTTGGCAAAGGAGTACAATAGTGATCTAGGAGTAGATCACTGGACATTGGTCAAAATTATCCTTAGTGGAATAAGGATATGTTTCTCGATTATGGAAGTGACAAAAACTTCGTCGTAAAGGGTTACGTCGATGCAAATTTTGACACTGATCCAGATGACTCTAAATCTCAATCTGGATACATATTGGAAGTGGGAGCAATTAGCTAGAGTAGCTCTGTGCAGAGCATTGTTAACATAGAAATTTGCAAAATACTTGCGGATCTGAATGTGGCAGACCCGTTGACTAAAATTCTCTCACAAGCAAAACATGATCACTCCTCAGTACTCTTTGGGTGTTAATCACATAGCGATGTGAACTAGATTATTTACTCTAGTAAACCCCTTGGGTGTTGGTCACATGTCGATGTGAACTATGGGTGTTAATCACATGGTGATGTAAACTATTGATGTTAAATCACATGGCGATGTGAACTAGATTATTGACTCTAGTGCAAGTGGGAGACTGAAGGAAATATGCCCTAGAGGCAATAATAAAGTTATTATTTATTTCCTTATATCATTATAAATGTTTATTATTCATGCTAGAATTGTATTAACCGGAAATGTAATACTTGTGTGAATACATAGACAAACAAAGTGAGGGAGTCCTGGATTAGGGGGTGTTCAGGTAGCCGGACTATACCTTCAGCCGGACTCCAGGACTATGAAGATACAAGATTGAAGACTTCGTCCCGTGTCCGGATGGGACTTTCCTTGGCGTGGAAGGCAAGCTTGGCGATGCGGATATTCAAGATCTCCTACCATTGTAACCGACTTTGTGTAACCCTAACCCTCTCCGGTGTATATATAAACCGGAGGGTTTTAGTCCGTAGGACAACTTCATCATACAACAATCATACCATAGGCTAGCTTCTAGGGTTTAGCCTCCTTGATCTCGTGGTAGATCTACTCTTGTACTACCCATATCATCAATATTAATCAAGCAGGACGTAGGGTTTTACCTCCATCAAGAGGGCCCGAACCTGGGTAAAACATCGTGTTCCTTGCCTCCTGTTACCATCCGGTCGGGACCCCCTACCTGAGATCCACCGATTTTGACGCCGACATTGATGCTTTCATTGAGAGTTCCTCTGTGTCATCGCTTTTAGGCCCGATGGCTCCTTTGATCAACAACAACGATGCAGTCCAGGATGAGACTTTTCTCCCCGGACAGATCTTCGTCTTCGGCGGCTTCGCACTGCGGGCCAATTCGCTTGGCCACCTTGAGCAGATCGAAAGCTACGCCCCTGGCCATCAGGTCAGGTTTGGAAGCCTAAACTACACGGCTGACATCCGTGGGGACTTGATCTTCGACGGATTCGAGCCACAGCCAAACACGCCGCACTGTCTCGATGGGCATGATATAGCTCTGCCGCCGAACAGCGCCTTGGAGGCCGCACACGCATCGGTTCCGACCATTGATTCGGAGCCTACTGCGCCGATCGAGGATCAGCGGTTGGACGCTGCCTCAGGGGCTGCGATCTCAGAGGCGATCGAGCCGAACTCCAGCCCCGCACTCCGCATGGCCCGTGACTCCGAGGAGCCGGATTCCTCTCCGAACTCCGAGCCCCCCGCGCCCCTGCCGATCGAATCTGATTGGGCGCCAATAATGGAGTTCACCACCGCGGACATCTTTCAGCACTCGCCCTTCGGCGACATCCTGAATTCTCTAAAGTCTCTCTCTTTATCAGGAGAGCCCTGGCCGGACTATGGTCAGCAAGGTTGGGATACGGACGATGAAGAAATTCAAAACCCACCCACCACCCACTTCGTAGCCACTGTCGACGACTTAACCGACATGCTTGACTTCGACTCCGAAGACATCGACGGCATGGACGACGATGCAGGAGACGAACAAGAACCAGCACCTGTAGGGTGCTAGAAGGCCACCTCGTCATATGACATATATATGGTGGACACTCCAAAGGATGGAGATGGCGATGGAACAGCGGGGGATGATAACTCTAAGAAACAGCCCAAGCGCCGGCGTTAGCGGCGCCGCTCTAAATCCCGCCAAAGCAAAAACGGTGATTCCGGCATGGGAGATAATACTACTCCGGATAGCGCCGAAGAACACCCCCTCCAGCAAGATTCAGCACAGGAGGACAGAGAAGCCAGCCCTCACGAGAGGGCGGCAGACCAAGAGGTTGAGGACAATAATTATACGCCTCCCTCCGAAGACGAGGCAAGCCTCGATGACGACGAGTTCGTCGTGCCAGAGGATCTCGCCGAACAAGAGCGTTTTAAACGCAGGCTTATGGCCACGGCAAGCAGCCTCAAGAAAAAGCAGCAACAGCTTAGAGCTGATCAGGATTTGCTAGCTGACAGATGGACTGAAGTCCTTGCTGCCGAAGAGTATGAACTCGAACGCCCCTCCAAGAGTTACCCAAAGCGCAGGCTGCTACTCCGACTAGAGGAGGAAGCACCTACATCACCAGTGCATGACATGGCCGACCGGCCACCTCGTGGCCGCGATAGAGAGGCCTCTTGGCCCTCCACTCAAGCCATGCCCCGACGCCGCGTTAAGCATACTAAGGCATGGGAAAATGCGCCTGACCTGCGCGACATACTAGAGGACAAGGCAAGGCAAACAAGATCAATCTACGGATCGCGCAGGCGCCCCACGGCACGTGACGGTTATTGTCACTCTGGATGCAACAAATCTGGCCGGGCCGAACTCAACAGACAAAGCTCCTTCAAGTTGCGTCGTGATATAGCCCAATACAGAGGCGCCGCACACCCACTATGCTTCACAGATGAAGTAATGGATCATAAAATCCCTGAGGGCTTCAAACCCGTAACCATCGAATCGTACGATGGCACAACAGATCCTACGGTGTGGATCGAGGATTATCTCCTTCATATCCACATGGCCCGCGGTGATGATCTTCACGCCATCAAATACCTCCCACTCAAACTTAAGGGACCGGCCCGGCATTGGCTTAACAGCTTGCCAGCAGACTCAATAGGTTCTTGGGAGGACCTGGAAGCCGCATTCCTTGATAACTTCCAGGGCACTTATGTGCGACCACCGGATGCCGATGACCTAAGCCACATAATTCAGCAGCCAGAGGAATCGGCCAGGCAATTCTGGACACGGTTCCTAACAAAGAAAAACCAGATAGTCGACTGTCCGGACACAGAGTCCTTAGCGGCCTTCAAGCATAATATCCGTGACGAGTGGCTTGCCCGGCACCTGGGACAGGAAATGCCAAAATCTATGGCAGCCCTCACGACACTCATGACCCACTTTTGCGCGGGAGAAGACAGCTGGCTAGCTCGCAGCAACAACTTAACCAAGAACCCTGGTAATGCGAATACCAAGGACAAAAGTGACAGGTCGCGTCGGAACAAACAAAAGCACCGCGTTAACAACGACAGCAACGAGGATACGGCAGTTAATGCCGGATTCCGAGGCTACAAATCCAGTCAACGGAAAAAGCCATTCAAAAGAAATACTCAGGGCCCGTCCAGTTTGGACCGAATACTCGACCGCTTGTGCCAGATACATGGCACCCCCGAAAAGCCAGCCAATCACACCAACAGGGATTGTTGGGTGTTCAAGCAGGCATGCAAGTTAAGAGCCGAAAACAAAGACAAGGGGCTGCATAGCGACGAGGAGGAGCCCAGGCTGCCGAACAACAGTGGACAGAAGGGATTTCCCCCGCAAGTGCGGACGGTGAACATGATATACGCAACCCACATTCACAAGAGGGAGCGGAAGCGTGCGTTACGGGACCTATATGCGATGGAGCCAGTCGCCCCAAAGTTCAACCCATGGTCCTCCTGCCCGATCACCTTTGATCGAAGGGACCACCGCACTAGCATCCGTCACAGCGGCTTCGCCGCACTGGTTCTAGACCCAATCATTGACGGATTTCATCTTACAAGAGTCCTCATGGACGGTGGCAGCAGCCTGAACCTGCTTTACCAGGATACAGTGCGAAAAATGGGCATAGATCCCTCGAGGATCAAGCCCACCAAAACGACCTTTAAAGGCATCATACCAGGTGTAGAAGCCAACTGTACAGGCTCAGTCACACTGGAAGTGGTCTTCGGATCTCCGGATAACTTCCGAAGCGAGGAGTTAATCTTCGACATAGTCCCGTTCCGTAGTGGCTATCACGCACTGCTCGGGCGAACCGCATTTGCAAAATTCAACGCGGTACCGCACTATGCATACCTCAAGCTCAAGATGCCAGGCCCTAGAGGAGTAATCACGGTCAATGGGAACACTGAACGCTCCCTTCGAACGAAGGAGCACACGGCAGCGCTCGCAGTAGAAGTACAAAGCAGCCTCTCTAGGCAGTTCTCTAGTTCGGCCTTCAAAAAGCCGGACACTGTCAAGCACGCCCGGAGTACCCTACAACAAGACCGCCTGACACGTTCTAAGCTAGTATAGCAATGCGGCCCCAACCCTAACCCTCGCGATATAGCGAAACCAGCGCTTCACGTACATAACTACGCTCTTGAAATACCATGGGCACAGGGGAAGGGGCACTATCACGGCACGCCCGAAAAATGGCTTAAACCGCACCAGGGGCTGCCGGATTCCTTTTTTCTCTTACTCTCAAGACTCCATACTTCGGATGACCCGTTCGGCAATTCAACTGCCGCACAAACGATGCAAGATCTAGGAAAGTAGACAAGCCACGCCGCATTATGGAACTCCCAGGTGGTCTCTATTGCGAGCAGTATACCTGTTTTTAATACAATTCCGCGGCCTGCCCCTGGCCAGGACATGTTAAATAGTCCAATTTCTTTTGCTTATCGCACTATTTGTATCGTTCCGCTTTCATAGCAGCCTTTCTATAAACAATGCATAGCTTTCTGTCTATTTTTTGCATTATCCTCTTTTTATATATATGTTTATTAATAACATGTCGCATCCGTACACTGTGGTACGGCAAAATACGCCAGGGGCTTCAGTACCCATCTATATGGCGTGAGAAGTCCGTACACTTTCACAAGTGCGGCACCCCGAACTTATAGCACTATATGCATCGGCTCCGAATCATGATTTGGGTCAATGGTTGCGTTTGCCCGGCTCCTATGTTTTGGTGCCTTACGTTCCGCTATATTGGCTAAGGTAGCACTAGGAGAACTACTGCGATTGTGCCCCAGTTGAGCTGGGCTGAGCACCTCAGTAGAGAAAGCTAAAACCGACTGTCATGATGAAGCGAGAGACCGGTCGCTGTTCGAGAGGTTTTTCGAGTCCTCAAAGACTTATGCCGCTTTGAGCGAGGAACCGGCTTTGTCCGGCCAAGGCGTGGATAGCGCCCCGAACTCGGTCTTCCAAATACTAGGGGCTTCGCCGAAATTTAAAATTATAGAGTTCTATGGCTAAGTGAGAGTGTTCAAGCATTATAGTCCGATTGCCTTGTTCGTTGTGCTGATCGCCTCCCTCGATGGACCCAATCATGGGAAAAAGAGCGCTCAGGTTTATCCCGAACACCCCAGCACTAGTGGCATGGGGGCAGAAGCCGATGACTGGCCATCTCTCAATTTTTTGATAAACAGCCGCACAGAAAGTAATATTTTAAATTCAACAAGCATTGCTTAGCGCATACGAACAAGTTTTCAGCGCACAGGATAACACGAGCGAGTTCATTCAAAAATTACATCCTTGGTACATTCATCCGCCATAAGGCGGGCACCAGCTAGAACATCCTCGTAATAGTTCTCGGGCTTGCGATGCTCCTTCCCCGGCGGCGGCCCGTCCCTCACAAGCTTCTCACCGTCCAGCTTACCCCAGTGCACCTTTGCACGGGCAAGGGCCCTACGGGCACCTTCGATGCAGACGGAGCGCTTGATGACCTCGAGCCTTGGACAAGCCTCCACCAGCTGCCGCACCATTCCGATGTAGCTCCCAGGCAGGGCCTCTCCAGGCCACAGCCAAACTATGAAGCCCTTCAGGGCCTGTTCGGCCGCCTTGTGGAGCTCGACCAGCTGCTTCAGCTGGTCGCTCAAGGGCACAGGGTGTCCGGCCTCAGCGTACTGAGACCAGAACACCTTCTCCGTCGAGCTGCCTTCCTCGGCTCGGTAGAATGCGGTGGCATCGGATACGCTGCGGGGAAGATCTGCGAATGCCCCTGGAGAGCTCCGGATTTGGGTAAGTAACAAGTAGTTTACTTTTATATGTCTGCTTTGCATAGAGAATGCCTTACCTGCCGCTATCTTTTTCACTGCATCCAATTCCTGGAGGGCCTTCTGGGCTTCGGCCTTGGCAGATTTGGCAGTTTCAAGGGCCGCAGCAAGCTCGGACGCTCGTGTCTTCGAGTCTAGCTCCAAACTCTCATATATTTTCATGAGAGCCTGAAGCTCTTGCTGCACCTCGCCGACCTGCGCCTCAAATTTCTCCCGCTCGGTGCGCTCCGTGGCCGCTTTCTTCTCGGCCTTGGACAGCGCCTGCATGAGGGTCGCCACCTCTGTTGTGGCCCCTACAATAAGCAGTGTACTCCTGTCATTTTTTGCAATTGTGTCTTCTTATAGGCATTTTTTCTATAAGGTATCTCTTAAATTCTTTCTCCTCAAGCTGCCGTTTGGCAAGGCCGAGGTCTTGCTCGGTCCGCTCGAGGCCCTGCTTCAGGGCACCCACCTCCGCAGTCAGTGCGGCGCTGGCCAGCAGCGAAGCCTGCATACGTATATTGACTCCTTTTTAGTTAGACTCCTGCGATATTTAATAGATCCTCTATTCGGCTTTTCTTTCCGAACGCCAAACAGAGCATGAGGGGCTACTGTCTATGCGGTAATATTTTTACATATTTTTTACTTACCTCGAAGCCTGTTAGAAGGCTAGCACAAGCTTCAGTCAGTCCGCTTTTGGCGGACCGAACCTTCTGGACCACCGTACTCATGATGGTACGGTGCTCCTCGTCGATGGAGGCGCCCTTAAGCACCTCCAGCAGATTGTCCGGCGCCTCCGGTTGGAAGGAGGATGCTGGCTCAATAGGCTTGCTCCTCTTGGCAGGAGTTCGCCTGCCGCGGTCCGGAACCGTTGATGATTCTGGCGCGGTGTCCGGCTTAAAGCCGGACTTGCAGCCCTGGGGGGTCTTGTCCCCTTTACTCCTGGAGTCCGGGAGGTCGCCTCGCGGCTCCTCCTGGACCACCTCCTCTTGCCCCGAAGCTTGTCGCGATGCCACTTCGGCGTCATCCGCAGCACAGGGGGAGGCAGCGGTCGGAACTGAATTCACGTCTGATGAATCCAGGGAGCCACTCAACGACTTGTCGAGCCCGTCCTTGGGCGGGTTGCATGATTACATTCGACATTAGGGAAAGCTGTGCAATGAAAGGAACATCATGAGTTACTCTGGTATCCGAACACTTACGATTTCGCCGGACGCTTGGCCCTGTCCGGACACTCCTCTTCGTCCTCGTCGGCGTCGGGGGCGTAGTCCGGCGGAGGGGTTTTCCTCTTCTTGGACCCTTCGGCCTCCCCTACTGGGGCGGCCTTCCTCTTCTTTCCTCCCCCCGCTGGAGGGGGAGAGGTCTCTTCTTCCTCCTCCTCGTCTTCATGGGAGGAGTGCGTCTTAGACTCGTCGGACGACGAGTCCGACACCACCATATACCGGGAACTCTTTCGAGTCCCCGTGGCCTTCTTCTTCTTGGCCTTCTTCTTGTTGGAAATATGCCCTAGAGGCAATAATAAAAGGATTACTATTATATTTCGTTGTTCATGATAATTGTCTTTTATTCATGCTATAATTGTGTTATCCGGAAATCGTAATACATGTGTGAATAATAGACACCAACATGTCCCTAGTAAGCCTCTAGTTGACTAGCTCGTTGATCAACAGATAGTCATGGTTTCCTGACTATGGACATTGGATGTCATTGATAACGAGATCACATCATTAGGAGAATGATGTGATGGACAAGACCCAATCCTAAACATAGCACAAGATCGTATAGTTCGTTTGCTAGAGTTTTCCAATGTCAAGTATCCTTTCCTTAGACCATGGGATCGTGTAACTCCCGGATACCGTAGGAGTGCTTTGGGTGTACCAAACGTCACAACGTAACTGGGTGACAATAAAGGTATACTACGGGTATCTCCGAAAGTGTCTGTTGGGTTGACACGGATCAAGACTGGGATTTGTCACTCCGTATGATGGAGAGGTATCACTGGGCCCACTCGGTAATGCATCATCATTATGAGCTCAAAGTGACCAAGTGTCTGGTCACGGGATCAAGCATTACGGTGTGAGTAAAGTGACTTGCCGGTAACGAGATTGAACGAGGTATTGGGATACCAACGATCAAATCTCGGGCAAGTAACATACCGATTGATAAAGGGAATTGTATACGGGGTTGCTTGAATCCTCGACATCGTGGTTCATCAGATGAGATCATCGAGGAACATGTGGGAGCCAACATGGGTATCCAGATCCCGCTGTTGGTTATTGACCGTAGAGCAATCTCGGTCATGTCTACATGTCTCCCGAACTCGTAGGGTCTACACACTTAAGGTTCGGTGACGCTAGGGTTGTAGGGATATGTATATGCAGTAACCCGAATGTTGTTCGGAGTCCCGGATGAGATCCCGGACGTCACGAGGAGTTCCGGAATGGTCCGGAGGTAAAGAATTATATATAGGAAGTGCTATTTCGGCCATTGGGACAAGTTTCGGGGTCACCGGTATTGTACCGGGACCACCGGAAGGGTCCCGGGGGTCCACCGGGTGGGGCCACCTATCCCGGAGGGCCCCATGGGCTGAAGTGGGAAGGGATCCAGCCCAAAGTGGGCTGGGGCGCCACTTCCCCTAGGGCCCATGCGCCTAGGGTGGGGGAAACCCTAAAGGGGGCGCCCCCTTGCTTGGGGGGCAAGCCCCACACCCCTTGGCCGCCGCCGCCCCCTAGGAGATTGCATCTCCTAGGGCCGGCGCCCCCCTAGGCCCCCTATATATAGTGGGGGGGAGGGAGGGCCTCTCACCCACGCCTTTGGTGCCTCCCTCTCCCTCTCCAACACCCCCTCCTCCTCCATAGAGCTTGGCGAAGCCCTGACGGAGTACTGCAGCTCCACCACCACCACGCCATCGTGCTGCTGCTGGAGCCATCTTCCTCAACCTCTCCTTCCCCCTTGCTGGATCAAGAAGAAGGAGACGTTACGCTGACCGTACGTGTGTTGAACGCGGAGGTGCCGTCCGTTCGGCGCTAGGATCTCCGGTGATTTGGATCACGTCGAGTACGACTTCCTCATCCCCGTTCTTTGAACGCTTCCGCGTGTGATCTACAAAGGTATGTAGATGCAATCCAATCACTCATTGCTAGATGAACTCATAGATAGATCTTGGCGAAACCGTAGGAAATTTTTTGTTTTCTGCTACGTTCCCCAACACTGGCATCATGAGCTAGGTCTATGCGTAGTTCTTCTTGCGCGAGTAGAACACAATTTGTTGTGGGCGTAGATGTTGTCAACTTTCTTGCCGCTACTAGTCTTATCTTGCTTCAACGGTATTGTGGGATGAAGCGGCCCGGACAAACCTTACACGTACGCTTACGTGAGACCGGTTCCACCGACTAACATGCACTACTTGCATAAGGTGGCTGGCGGGTGTCTGTCTCTCCTACTTTAGTTGGAGTGGATTCAATGAAAAGGGTCCTTATGAAGGGTAAATAGAAGTTGACAAATCATGTTGTGGCTTTCACGTAGGTAAGAAAACGTTCTTGCTAGAACCCTACTGCAGCCACGTAAAACTTGCAACAACAATTAGAGGGCGTCTAACTTGTTTTTGCAGCAAGTGTTTTGTGATGTGATATGGCCAAAGTTGTGACGAATGATGAATGATATATATGTGATGTATGAGATGTTCATGCTATTGTAATAGGAATCACGACTTGCATGTCGATGAGTATGACAACCGGCATGAGCCATAGGAGTTGTCTTTATTTTTTGTATGACCTGCGTGTCATTGAGAAACGCCATGTAAATTACTTTACTTTATTGCTAAACGCGTTAGCCATAGTAGTAGAAGTAATAGTTTGCGAGCAACTTCATAGAGACACGATGATGGAGATCATGATGATGGAGATCATGGTGTCATGCCGGTGACAAGATGATCATGGAGCCCCAAGATGGAGATCAAAGGAGCTATGTGATATTGGCCATATCATGTCACTTTTATTATTTGATTGCATGTGATGTTTATCATGTTTTTGCATCTTGTTTACTTAGAACGACGGTAGTAAATAAGATGATCCCTCATAATAATTTCAAGAAAGTGTTCCCCCTAACTGTGCACCGTTGCGACAGTTCGTTGTTTCGAAGCACCACGTGATGATCGGGTGTGATAGATTCTAACGTTCACATACAACGGGTGTAAGACAGATTTACACATGCAAACACTTAGGTTGACTTGACGAGCCTAGCATGTACAGACATGGCCTCGGAACACAGAAGACCGAAAGGTCGAGCATGAGTCGTATAGAAGATACGATCAACATGAAGATGTTCACCGATGTTGACTAGTCCGTCTCACGTGATGATCGGACACGGCCTAGTTAACTCGGATCATGTTATACTTAGATGACAGGAGGGATGTCTATCTAAGTGGGAGTTCATTGAATAATTTGATTAGATGAACTTAATTATCATGAACTTAGTCTAAAATATTTACAATATGTCTTGTAGATCAAATGGCCAACGTAATCCTCAACTTCAACGCGTTCCTAGAGAAAACCAAGCTGAAAGACGATGGCAGCAACTACACGGACTGGGTCCGGAACCTAAGGATCATCCTCATAGCTGCCAAGAAAGATTATGTCCTACAAGCACCGCTGGGTGACACACCTGTTCTCCCTGCAGAACAAGACGTTATGAATGCTTGGCAGGCATGTACCGATGACTACTCCCTCGTTCAGTGGGCATGCTTTACAGCTTAGAGCCGGGGCTCCAAAATCGTTTTGAGAGACACGGAGCATATGAGATGTTCGAAGAGCTGAAAATGGTTTTCCAAGCTCATGCCCGGGTCGAGAGATATCAAGTCTCCGACAAGTTCTTCAGCTGTAAGATGGAGGAAAACAGTTCTGTCAGTGAGCACATACTCACTATGTCTGGGTTGCATAACCGCTTGACTCAGCTGGGAGTTAATCTCCCGGATGACGCGATCATTGACAGAATCCTTCAGTCGCTTCCACCGAGCTACAAGAGCTTTGTGATGAACTTCAATATGCAGGGAATGGAAAAGACCATTCCTGAAGTATTTGCTATGCTGAAATCAGCAGAGGTAGAAGTCAAGAAGGAACATCAAGTGTTGATGGTCAATAAAACCACTAAGTTCAAGAAGGGCAAGGGTAAAAAGAACTTCAAGAAGGACGGCAAGGGAGTTGCCGCGCCCGGCAAGCAAGCTGCCGGGAAGAAGCCAAAGAATGGACCCAGGCCCGAGACTGAGTGCTTTTATTGCAAGGAAAGTGGTCACTGGAAGTGGAACTGCCCCAAATACTTAGCGGACAAGAAGGCCGGCAAAACGAAAGGTATATGTGATATACATGTAATTGATGTGTACCTTACCAGTACTCGTAGTAGCTCCTGGGTATTTGATACCGGTGCAGTTGCTCACATTTGTAACTCAAAGCAGGAGCTTCGGAATAAGCGGAGACTGGCGAAGGACGAGGTGACGATGCGCGTCGGGAATGGTTCCAAGGTCGATGTGATCGCCGTCGGCACGCTACCTCTACATTTACCTACGGGATTAGTTTTGAACCTCAATAATTGTTATTTAGTGCCAAGTTTGAGCATGAACATTGTATCAGGATCTCGTTTAATACGAGATGGCTACTCATTTAAATCCGAGAATAATGGTTGTTCTATTTATATGAGAGATATGTTTTATGGTCATGCTCCGATGGTGAATGGTTTATTCTTAATGAATCTCGAGCGTAATGCTACACATATTCACAGTGTGAGTACCAAAAGATGTAAGGTTGATAATGATAGTCCCACATACTTGTGGCACTGCCGCCTTGGTCACATAGGTGTCAAACGCATGAAGAAGCTCCATGCAGATGGACTTTTAGAGTCTCTTGATTACGAATCATTTGACACGTGCGAACCATGCTCATGGGTAAAATGACCAAGACTCCGTTCTCAGGAACAATGGATCGAGCAACCAACTTATTGGAAATCATAAATACTGATGTGTGCGGTCCGATGAGTGTTGAGGCTCGCGGTGGCTATCGTTATGTTCTCACCCTCACTGATGACTTGAGTAGATATGGGTATATCTATTTGATGAAACACAAGTCTGAGACCTTTGAAAAGTTCAAGGAATTTCAGTGTGAGGTTGAAAATCAACGTGACAGGAAAATCAAGTTCCTACGATCAGATCGTGGAGGAGAATACTTGAGTCACTAATTTGGCATACACTTAAGAAAATGTGGAATAGTTTCACAACTCATGCTGCCTGGAACACCTCAGCGTAATGGTGTGTCCGAACGTCGTAATCGCACTCTATTAGATATGGTGCGATCTATGATGTCTCTTACCTACTTACCGCTATCTTTTTGGGGCTATGCTTTAGAGACTGCCGCATTCACTTTAAATAGGGCTCCGTCGAAATCCATTGAGACGACACCGTATGAATTATGGTTTGGGAAGAAACCTAAGCTGTCGTTTCTAAAAGTTTGGGGATGCGATGCTTATGTCAAGAAACTTCAACCTGAAAAGCTCGAACCCAAGTCGGAAAAATGCGTCCTCATAGGATACCCTAAAGAAACTATTGGGTATACCTTCTACCTCAGATCCGAAGGCAAGATCTTTGTTGCCAAGAATGGATCCTTTCTAGAGAAAGAGTTTCTCTCGAAAGAAGTAAGTGGGAGGAAAGTAGAACTTGATGAAGTATTACCTCTTGAACCGGAAAAAGGCGCAACTCAAGAAAATGTTCCTGAGGTGCCTGCACCGACTAGAGAGGAAGTTAATGATGATGATCAAGATACTTCTGATCAAGCTCCTACTGAAATTTGTAGGTCCACAAGGACACGTTCCGCACCAGAGTGGTACGGCAACCCTGTCTTGGAAATCATGTTGTTAGACAACGGTGAACCTTCGAACTATGAAGAAGCGATGGCGGGCCCGGATTCCGACAAATGGCTGGAAGCCATGAAATCCGAGATAGGATCCATGTATGAAAACGAAGTATGGACTTTGTCTGACTTGCCCGTTGAGCGGCGAGCCATAGAAAATAAATGGATCTTTAAGAAGAAGACAGACGCGGATGGTAATGTGACCATCTATAAAGCTCGGCTTGTCGCTAAGGGTTATCGACAAGTTCAAGGGGTTGACTACGATGAGACTTTATCACCGGTAGCGAAGCTGAAGTCCGTCCGAATCATCTTAGCAATTGCCGTATTCTATGATTATGAGATATGGCAAATGGACGTCAAAACGACATTCCTTAATGGTTTCCTTAAGGAAGAATTTTATATGATGCAGCCGGAAGGTTTTGTCGATCCTAAGAATGCTGACAAGGTGTGCAAGCTCCAATGCTCGATCTATGGGCTGGTGCAAGCATCTCAGAGTTGGGACATTCGCTTTGATGAGATGATCAAAGCGTTTGGGTTTACACAGACTTATGGAGAAGCCTGCGTTTACAAGAAAGTGAGTGGGAGCTCTGTAGCATTTCTCATATTATATGTAGATGACATACTTTTGATGGGAAATGATATAGAACTCTTGGACAGCATTAAGGCCTACTTGAATAAGAGTTTTTCAATGAAGGACCTTGGAGAAGCTGCTTATATATTAGGCATAAAGATCTATAGAGATAGATCGAGACGCCTCATAAGTCTTTCACAAAGCACATACCATGATAAGATATTGAAGAAGTTCAATATGGATCAGTCTAAGAAGGGATTCTTACCTGTGTTACAAGGTGTGAAATTGAGCTCAGCTCAATGTCCGACCACGGCAGAAGATATAGAAGAGATGAGTGTCATCCCCTATGCCTCAGCCATAGGTTCTATTATGTATGCCATGCTGTGTACCAGACCTGATGTAAACCTTGCTGTAAGTTTGGTAGGAAGGTACCAAAGTAATCCCGGCAAGGAACACTAGACAGCGGTCAAGAATATCCTGAAGTACCTGAAAAGGACTAAGGAAATGTTTCTCGTTTATGGAGGTGACGAAGAGCTCGTCGTGAAGGGTTACGTCGACGCTAGCTTCGACACAGATCTGGATGACTCTAAGTCACAAACCGAATACGTGTATATTCTGAATGGTGGGGCAGTAAGCTGGTGCAGTTGCAAGCAGAGCGTCGTGGCGGGATCTACATGTGAAGCGGAGTACATGGCAGCCTCGGAGGCAGCACATGAAGCAATTTGGGTGAAGGAGTTCATCACCGACCTAGGAGTCAAACCCAATGCGTCGGGGCCGATCAAGCTCTTCTGTGACAACACTGGAGCTATTGCACTTGCCAAGGAGCCCAGGTTTCACAAGAAGACAAGGCACATCAAGCGTCGCTTCAACTCCATTCGTGAAAATGTTCAAGATGGAGACATAGATATTTGTAAAGTACATATGGACCTGAATGTAGCAGATCCGTTGACTAAACCTCTCCCTAGAGCAAAACATGATCAACACCCATGGGTGTTCGATTCATCACAATGTAACTAGATTATAGACTCTAGTGCAAGTGGGAGACTGTTGGAAATATACCCTAGAGGCAATAATAAAAGTATTATTATTATATTTCCTTGTTCATGATAATTGTCTTTTATTCATGCTATAATTGTGTTATCCGGAAATCGTAATACATGTGTGAATAATAGACACCAACATGTCCCTAGTAAGCCTCTAGTTGACTAGCTCGTTGATCAACAGATAGTCATGGTTTCCTGACTATGGACACTGGATGTCATTGATAACGAGATCACATCATTAGGAGAATGATGTGATGGACAAGACCCAATCCTAAACATAGCACAAGATCGTATAGTTCGTTTGCTAGAGTTTTCCAATGTCAAGTATCCTTTCCTTAGACCATGAGATCGTGTAACTCCCGGATACCGTAGGAGTGCTTTGGGTGTACCAAACGTCACAACGTAATTGGGTGACAATAAAGGTATACTACGGGTATCTCCGAAAGTGTCTGTTGGGTTGACACGGATCAAGACTGGGATTTGTCACTCCGTATGACGAAGAGGTATCACTGGGCCCACTCGGTAATGCATCATCACTATGAGCTCAAAGTGACCAAGTGTCTGGTCACGGGATCATGCATTACGGTACGAGTAAAGTGACTTGCCGGTAACGAGATTGAACGAGGTATTGGGATACCGATGATCGAATCTCGGGCAAGTAACATACCGATTGAGAAAGGGAATTGTATACGGGGTTGCTTGAATCCTCGACATCGTGGTTCATCAGATGAGATCATCGAGGAACATGTGGGAGCCAACATGGGTATCCAGATCCCACTGTTGGTTATTGACCGGAGAGCAATCTCGGTCATGTCTACATGTCTCCCAAACCCGTAGGGTCTACACACTTAAGGTTCGGTGACGCTAGGGTTGTAGGGATATGTATATGCAGTAACCTGAATGTTGTTCGGAGTCCCGGATGAGATCCCGGACGTCACGAGGAGTTCCGGAATGGTCCGGAGGTAAAGAATTATATATAGGAAGTGCTATTTCGGCCATCGGGACAAGTTTCGGGGTCACCGGTATTGTACCGGGACCACCGGAAGGGTCCCGGGGGTCCACCGGGTGGGGCCACCTATCCCGGAGGGCCCCATGGGATGAAGTGGGAAGGGATCCAGCCCAAAGTGGGCTGGGGCACCACTTCCCCTAGGGCCCATGCGCCTAGGGTGGGGGAAACCCTAAAGGGGGCGCCCCCTTGCTTGGGGGGCAAGCCCCCCACCCCTTGGCCACTGCCCCCCAAGGAGATTGCATCTCCTAGGGCCGGCGCCCCCCTAGGGCCCCTATATATAGTGGGGGGGAGGGAGGGCCTCTCACCCACGCCTTTGGTGCCTCCCTCTCCCTCTCCAACACCCCCTCCTCCTCCATAGAGCTTGGCGAAGCCCTGACGGAGTACTGCAGCTCCACCACCACCACGCCATCGTGCTGCTGCTGGAGCCATCTTCCTCAACCTCTCCTTCCCCCTTGCTGGATCAAGAAGAAGGAGACGTTACGCTGACCGTACGTGTGTTGAACGCGGAGGTGCCGTCCGTTCGGTGCTAGGATCTCCGGTGATTTGGATCACGTCGAGTACGACTTCCTCATCCCCGTTCTTTGAACGCTTCCGCGCGTGATCTACAAAGGTATGTAGATGCAATCCAATCACTCGTTGCTAGATGAACTCATAGATAGATCTTGGTGAAACCGTAGGAAAATTTTTGTTTTCTGCTACGTTCCCCAACACTTCTCCGGCACCACATAAGGTGCCGGAACCAGCAGCTTCACTAGGAGATCAGGGGTTGGGTCTTCGGGCAAGGGAGCCGGACAGTTAATCAGTCCGGACTTCGCCCGCCAATCCTGTCAAAGGTGAGGGAGTTTAGATCTCGCATAGAGTCAAACTATGAAGAAAACTTAACATCCTGTAAAAGATGAAAATATTTTACCTCGCCAGCAGGACGATGCGAGCTGAATCCGCGGTCTTCGGAGGCGGGTGTGGGAGCCTCGGCGCCTTTGGTTAGCCCCCTCCAGACATCTTTGTACATCGTGTCGAAGAGCCTGCTCAGAGTTCGGTGCTGCGCCGGGTTGAACTCCCACAAATTGAAGTCCCGTTCTTGACACGGAAGGATCCGGCGGACGAGCATGACCTGGACTACGTTGACAAGCTTGAGCTGCTTGTTCACCAGGGACTAGATGCATTTTTGCAGTCCGGTCACCTCTTCTTCGTCGCCCCATGACAAGCCCGTCTCCTTCCAGGACGTGAGCCGCGTAGGGGGTCCGGATCGGAATTCAGGGGCTGCGATCCACTTCGGATCGTGTGGCTCGGTGATGTAAAACCACCCTGACTGCCACCCCTTCAAGGTCTCCACAAAGGAGCCCTCGAGCCATAGGACGTTGGCTATTTTGCCCGCCATGGCACCTCCGCACTCCGCCTGGTTGCCGCGCACCACCTTTGGCTTGACGTTGAAGGTCCTGAGCTAGAGGCCGAAATGGGGACGGATGCAGAGGAAAGCCTCGCACACGACGATAAACGCCGAGATATTGAGGATGAAGTTCGGGGCCAGATCGTGGAAATCTAGGCCATAGTAGAACATGAGCCCGCGGACAAATGGGTGGAGAGGAAAACCCAGTCCGCGGAGGAAGTGGGGAAGAAATACTACCCTCTCATGGGGCCTTGGGGTGGGGACAAGCTGCCCCTCCTCAGGAAGCTGGTGCGCGATGTCTTTGGACAGGTATCCGGCCTTCCTTAGCCTTTTGACATGGCCCTCCATGACGGGGGAGACCATCCACTTGCCTCCCGCTCCGGACATTGTTGGAGAAGGTTGAGGTAGGAAGTGCGGGCTTGGGAGTTGGAGCTCGGGTGTGCAGAAGATGGATAGGCAAAGGAGGAAGAAGGCATAGGTAAAAAGGTGGATCATTATCCCCTTATATGGGCGGATGCGACTGTGCGTCCCCACCAGCCTAGTAAAACTCGCTTACCTCTCAAGCGCTGTGATAAATGGCGCGGTTGGGTTACCCACGTCTGTATTGATGAGAATCCCGTAAATGGGGGACACGATCTCTGCTTTGACAAGACGTGCCAAGGAAACCGCCTCACAAAACACGCTGAGGTGGAAAAGTGAAAACCATTCGAATAAAGGCTTGGCCGTAGTGTGATGTCACGCTGCGGAATATGTCAGCAGATTAGATTTGTGTTAATAGTATTCTCTCTGTGGCAATATGTGGAAACTTATTTTGCAGAGCCGGACACTACTCTTGGTGTTTACAAACTTTTATGAAGAATTTGGAGGAGGAACCCGCCTTGCAATGCCGAAGACAATCTACGCGCCGGACTCGTCGTCATTGAAGCCTGGTTCAGGGGCTACTGAGGGAGTCCTAGATTAGGGGGTGTTCGGGTAGCCGGACTATACCTTCAGCCGGACTCCAGGACTATGAAGATACAAGATTGAAGACTTCGTCCCGTGTCCGGATGGGGCTTTCCTTGGCGTGGAAGGCAAGCTTGGCGATGCGGATATTCAAGATCTCCTACCATTGTAACCGACTTTGTGTAACCCTAACCCTCTCCGGTGTATATATAAACCGGAGGGTTTTAGTCCGTAGGACAACTTCATCATACAACAATCATACCATAGGCTAGCTTCTAGGGTTTAGCCTCCTTGATCTCGTGGTAGATCTACTCTTGTACTACCCATATCATCAATATTAATCAAGCAGGATGTAGGGTTTTACCTCCATCAAGAGGGCCCGAACCTGGGTAAAACATCGTGTTCCTTGCCTCCTGTTACCATCCGGCCTAGACGCACAGTTCGGGACCCCCTACCCGAGATCCGCCGGTTTTGACGCCGACACAAAGTGTCACTAGTATGCCTCTACTTGACTAGCTCGTTAATCGAAGATGGTTATGTTTCCTAACCATAGACATGAGTTGTCATTTGATTAACGAGATCACATCTTTAGGAGAATGATGTGATTGACATGATGAAGGAAATATGCCCTAGAGGCAATAATAAAGTTATTATTTATTTCCTTATATCATGATAAATGTTTATTATTCATGCTAGAATTGTATTAACCGGAAACATAATACATGTGTGAATACATAGACAAACAGAATGTCACTAGTATGCCTCTACTTGACTAGCTCGTTAATCAAAGATGGTTATGTTTCCTAACCATGAACAAAGAGTTGTTATTTGATTAACGATATCACATCATTAGTTGAATGATATGATTGACATGACCCATCCCATTAGCTTAGCACCCGATCGTTTAGTATGTTGCTATTGCTTTTATTCATGACTTATACATGTTCTATGACTATGAGATTATGCAACTCCCGTTTGCCGGAGGAACACTTTGTGTGCTACCAAACGTCACAACGTAACTGGGTGATTATAAAGGAGCTCTACAGGTGTCTCCAAAGGTAGATGTTGGGTTGGCGTATTTCGAGAATGGGATTTGTCACTCCAATTGTCGGAGAGGTATCTCTGGGCCCTCTCGGTAATGCACATCACATAAGCCTTGCAAGCATTGCAACTAATGAGTTAGTTGCGATATGATGTATTACGGAACGAGTAAAGAGACTTGCCGGTAACGAGATTGAACTAGGTATTGGATACCGACGATCGAATCTCGGGCAAGTAACATACCGATGACAAAGGGAACAACGTATGTTGTTATGCGGTCTGACCGATAAAGATCTTCGTAGAATATGTAGGAGCCAATATGGGCATCCAGGTCCCGCTATTGGTTATTGACTAGAGAGGTGTCTCAGTCATGTCTACATAGTTCTCGAACCCGTAGGGTCCGCACGCTTAACGTTCGTTGACGATATAGTACTATGTGAGTTATGTATGTTGGTGACCGAATGTTGTTCGGAGTCCGAGATGAGATCATGGACATGATGAGGAACTCCGGAATGGTACGGAGATAAAGTTTGATATATATGATAATAGTGTTTGGTCACCGGAAGGGTTTCGGAAATCACCGGAAGGGGTTCCAGATGTTTCCCTAAATGTTTGGGTACGAGAACACTTTATTTGGGCCAAAGGGGAAAGCCCACAAGGTTTTTGGAAAGCGCAAAAGGAAGTTTTGTGGAGTCCAGGGGCCAGACGCCAGGGTCCCTGGCGTCTGGGTCCAGACGCCGGGATCCCTGGCGTCTGGCCCTGGAGTCCGAGAAGGACTCTTGCCTATCGGGTGAAACCGACTTTGTGGAGGATTTTACTCCAAGTTTCGACCCCAGGGCTCAAGATATAAATAGAGGGGCAGGGCTAGCACCAAAGACACATCAAGAAACACCAAGCCGTGTGCCGGCAACCCTGTCTCCTCTAGTTTATCCTCTGTCATAGTTTTCGTAGTGCTTAGGTGAAGCCCTGCGGAGATTGTTCTTCACCAACACCGTCACCACGCCGTCGTGCTGCCGGAACTCATCTACTACTTCGCCCCTCTTGCTGGATCGAGAAGGCGAGGACGTCACCGAGCCGAACGTGTGCAGAAGTCGGAGGTGCCGTGCTTTCGGTACTTGGATCGGTCGGACGTGAAGACGTACGACTACATCAACCGCGTTGATATAACGCTTCCGCAAACGGTCTACGAGGGTACGTAGACAACACTCTCCCCTCTCGTTGCTATGCATCACCATGATCTTGCGTGTGCGTAGGAAATTTTTTGAAATTACTACGTTCCCCAACACATGACCCATTCCATTAGCTTAGCACCCGATCATTTAGTATGTTGCTATTGCTTTCTTCATGACTTATACATGTTCCTATGACTATGAGATTATGCAACTCCCGTTTACCGGAGGAACACTTTGTGTGCTACCAAACGTCACAATGTAACTGGGTGATTATAAAGGTGCTCTACAGGTGTCTCCAAAGGTGCATGTTGGGTTGGCGTATTTCGAGATTAGGATTTGTCGCTCCGATTGTCGGAGAGGTATCTCTGGGCCCTCTCGGTAATACACATCACTTAAGCCTTGCAAGAAATGCAACTAATAAGTTAGTTGCAAGATGATGTATTACGGAACGAGTAAAGAGACTTGCCGGTAATGAGATTGAACTAGGTATTGAGATACCGATGATCGAATCTCGGGCAAGTAACATACCGATGACAAAGGGAACAACGTATGTTGTTATGCGGTCTGACCGATAAAGATCTTCGTAGAATATGTGGGAGCCAATATGAGCATCCAGGTTCCGCTATTGGTTATTGACCGGAGACATGTCTCGGTCATGTCTACATTGTTCTCGAACCCATAGGGTCCGCACGCTTAAGGTTTCGATGACAGTTATATTATGAGTTTATGAGTTTTGATGTACCGAAGGAGTTCGGAGTCCCGTATGAGATCGGGGACATGACGAGGAGTCTCAAAATGGTCGAGACATAAAGATCGATATATTGGATGACTATATTCGGACATCGGAAAGGTTTCGAGTGATTCGGGTATTTTTCGGAGTACCGGAGAGTTACGGGAATTCGCCGGGGAGTATATGGGCCTTATTGGGCCATACGGGAATAGAGGAGAGAGGCCAAAAGGAAGGAGGCACGCGCCCCACCCCCCTCTGGTCCGAATTGGACAAGGGGTGCAACCCACTTTTCCTTGTTCCTCTCCCCCTCTTTTCTTCTCTCCTACTCCAACAAGGGAAGGAGGAGTCCTACTCCCGGTGGGAGTAGGACTCCCCCCTTGGCGCGCTCTCCTCCTAGGCCGGCCGCCTCCCCCCCTTGCTCCTTTATATACGGGGCAGGGGGGCACCCCATAGACACACAAGTTGATCAGCTGATCTCTCCCAGCCGTGTGCGGTGCCCCCCTCCACCATATTCCACCTCGATCATATCGTAGCGGTGCTTAGGCGAAGCCCTGCGTCGGTAGTAACATCATCACCGTCACCACACCGTCGTGCTGACGAAACTCTCCCATGAAGCTCTGCTGGATCGGAGTTCGCGGGACGTCATCGAGCTGAACGTGTGATGAACTCGGAGGTGCCGTGCGTTCGGTACTTGGATCGGTCGGATCGTGAAGACGTACGACTACATCAACCGCGTTGTGCTAACGCTTCCGCTTTTGGTCTACGAGGGTACGTGGACAACACTCTCCCCTCTCGTTGCTATGCATCACCATGATCTTGCGTGTTAGTAGGAAATTTTTGAAATTACTACTTTCCCCAACAAAGATGCCATGTCCCAAGGACATCAAAGGTATAAGAAGTTTCCTTGGTCACGCCGGATTTTACGGGAGGTTCATTAAGGACTTCTCAAAAATTTCTCGGCCTCTGACTAATTTATTGCAAAAATATATACCATTTGTCTTTGATGATGATTGTGTAGAAGCATTTGAAATACTTAAGAAAGCATTAGTCTCTGCACCTGTTGTTCAGCCACCTGATTGGAATTTACCCTTTGAAATTATGTGTGATGCTAGTGATTATGTTGTAGGTGTTGTTCTAGGGCAAAGAGTTGATAAGAAATTAAATGTTATTCATTATGATAGTAAGACTCTAGACAATGCTCAAAGAAATTATGCTACTACTGAAAAAGAACTTTTAGCAGTTGTCTTTGCTTGTCATAAGTTCAGATCTTATATTGTTGATTCTAAAGTAACTATTCACACTGATCATGCTGCTATTAAATATCTTATGGAAAAGAAAGATGCTAAACCTAGACTTATTAGATGGGTTCTCTTGCTACAAGAATTTGATTTGAATATTGTTGATAGAAAGGGAGCTGAGAACCCCTTTGCAGACAACTTGTCTAGGTTAGAAAATATTCTTGATGACCCACTACCTATTAATGATAGCTTTCCTGATGAACAATTAAATGTTATAAGTACTTCTTGTAGTACTCCTTGGTATGCTGATTATGCTAATTAAATTGTTGCTAAATTTATACCACCTAGCTTCACATACCAGCAAAAGAAAAAGTTTTTCTATGATTTAAGACATTACTTTTGGGATGATACACATCTTTATAAAGGAGTAGATGGTGTTATTAGATGTTGTGTACCTGAGCATGAACAGGAACAGATCCTACGCAGGTGTCACTCCGAGTGTTATGGAGGACACCACACTGGAGATAGAACTGCACATAAGGTATTGCAATCTGGTTTTTATTGGCCTACTCTCTTCAAGGATGCCCGTAAGTTTGTCTTGTCTTGTGAAGAATGTCAAAGAGTTGGTAATATTAGTAGACGTCAAGAAATGCCTATGAATTATTCTCTTGTTATTGAACCGTTTGATGTTTGGGGCTTTGATTATATGGGACCTTTTCCTGCCTCTAATGGATACACACATATTCTAGTTGCTGTTGATTACGTTACTAAGTGGGTAGAAGCTATTCCAACTAGTAGTGCTGATCATAACACTTCTATTAAAATGATTAAGGAAGTTATTTTCCCGAGGTTTGGAGTCCCTAGATATTTAATGACTGATGGTGGTTCACACTTTATTCATGGTGCTTTCCGTAAAATGCTTGCTAAATATGACGTTAATCATAGAATTGCATCTCCTTATCACCCTCAGTCTAGTGGTCAAGTAGAGTTGAGAAATAGAGAGCTCAAATTAATTTTGCAAAAGACTGTTAATAGGTCTAGAAAGAATTGGTCTAAGAAACTTGATGATGCATTATGGGCTTATAGAACTGCATACAAAAATCGTATGGGTATGTCTCCGTATAAAATGATTTATGGAAAAGCATGTCACTTACCTCTCGAACTAGAACATAAGGCATATTGGGCTATTAAAGAGCTCAACTATGATTTTAAACTTGCCGGTGAGAAGAGGTTATTTGATATTAGCTCACTTGATGAATGGAGAACCCAAGCTTATGAAAATGCCAAGTTGTTTAAAGAAAAAGTTAAAAGATGGCATGACAAAAGGATACAAAAGCATGAGTTTAATGTAGGTGATTATGTATTGCTATACAACTCTCGTTTAAGATTTTTTGGAGGAAAACTTCTCTCTAAATGGGAAGGCACCTATGTTATCGAAGAGGTTTATCATTCCGGTGCCACAAAAATCAACAACTTCGAGGGCACAAATCCGAAGGTGGTAAACGGTCAAAGAATCAAACATTATATCTCAGGTAATCCCATAAATGTTGAAACCAATATTATTGAAACCATAACCCCAGAGGAATACATAAGGGACACTTTCCGAAACGTTTCAGACTCTGAAAAGGAATAGGTATGTGGTACGGTAAGTAAACCGACTCCAAAACAATTTTTAAGGCAATATTTCTCTGTTTTGGAATATTTAGAAAAATAGAAAATTAAGTAGCAGTCCGGGAAGGACACGAGGGCCCCACGAGGGTGGTGGGCGCGCCCTA
This sequence comes from Triticum urartu, assembly GCF_003073215.2. Lineage (NCBI taxonomy): Eukaryota > Viridiplantae > Streptophyta > Magnoliopsida > Poales > Poaceae > Triticum > Triticum urartu. The sequence continues at coordinate 725,763,966 of NC_053023.1, forward strand.
CCCCCCTGGGCGCGCCCCCCCTACCTCGTGAGCACCTCGTGTGCCTTCCGGACTCCGTTTTCTTGCATGTTACGTATTTTGGTCGGTAAAAACTCATTATATAACCTCCCTAAGGTTTTGACTCCCGTATCACGCAAACCTCCTCTATTCTTGTTTCGAGCTGTTTTCTGTTAGGGTTTTCCAGGCTAAGCATCATGTCGTCTCCCTTCTCCAACAATGGTGACAACGATGCTTGGATAATGAAGATAGATCTGAAGAGGGAAGATCCCATGAGGTTCAACATGGATGAAAGGATCAAGAAGGGCACGGAGGATCAAGCGCCGGCAGCAAAAGACATCCTTCAACTTGATCGTAACCTTCTTACCCCAACTGAGATCGAAGCTTTCAAGATGATTGAGTTAGCTCATATACAAAACAACTATCTCACACAAGAAAATATTTTGTTAAAGGAGCATATTGTCGCACTCAAGGGCATTATTCGCAAGCTGGAGGACCTCTTACACTCGATGTGCGATTACCCGTCACCTCCACCTTCTTCAATGACAAACGAGATATAATCACATGGGTATGGGCACTCCCCTTGGCAACTGCCAAGCTTGGGGGAGGTGCCCCGGTATCGTATCACAATCACAACTCCTATATTTATCGTTCTTCTTAGTTCGATCCTATTAGTAGTATCTTGATCTAGTAGAATAAAGTTTATGGCATGATCTAGTTTTGAGTTTTGCTTTATGATCTCTCTTTGTAATTGAGTATATGAGCTATATATAATAAACATTATTGTTGAGTCAAGGGCTTGATTATTTTGCCATGATCTTGGGTGAATAAAAGAAAAGAGAAAAAGAATAAAAAGAAACAAAGAGTTCATACTGATCTTATTGAGAGTAATGACTTCACATAGAAAGAGTATGATGATTAAAAGTTGTTGGGAGTTCGCAAACATAGCTTTGGTCATTGTTGCAATTAATAGGAAGTAATAAGGAAAGAGAGGTTTTCACATATAGATATATTATCATTGACATCTTTTATGATTGGGAGCACTCATTAAAATATGACATGCTAAAGAGTTGACGTTGGACAAGGAAGACAACATAATGAGTTATGTTTTCTTATATCTGAGATAAAGTATGTTGTCATGGATCCTCTAACTTGTTGATCTTGACTTTCCCCCTCATGCTAGCCAAATTCTCAGCACCAAGTAGAAATACTAGTTGTGCTTCCAAATACCCTTAAACCAGTTTTGCCATGAGAGTCCACCATATCTACCTATGGATTGAGTAAGATCCTTCAAGTAAGTTGTCATCGGTGCAAAGCAATAAAAATTGCTCTAAATATGTATGATTGATTGGTGTGGGAGAAATAAGCTTTATACGATCTTGTGATGTGGAAGTAATAAAAGCGACGGACTGCATAATAAAGGTTCATATCACAAGGGGCAATATAAAGTGAAGTTCTTTCGCATTGAGATTTTATATATCCAACCATAAAAGCGCATGGCAACCTCTGCTTCCCTCTGCGAAGGGCCTATCCTTTATTATTATCTTCTACCTTATGCAAGAGTCATGGTGATCTTCACCTTTCCTTTTTCATTTTATCCTTTGGCAAGCCCAGCATGTTGAAAAGAACATGATATATATATATATATATATCTAATTGGATGTAGGGGAGCATGAATCATTATTGTTGACATTACCCTTGAGGTAAAAGGTTGTGGGGCAAAATTATAAGCTCCTATCTTTCTCTGTGCCCGATTAAAACTCCATAACCACAAGTATTGCGTGAGTGTTAGCAATTATGGAGGACCAAATGATAGTTGAGTATGTGGACTTGCTTTTAAAGCTCTAACATAGACTCTTTCCGATGTTATGATAAATTGCAATTGCTTCAATGACTGAGATTATAGTTTGTCGGAGCCCAATAAGGTTTATGATTTATACTTTTGCATTGTGAATAGATCATCACTTGAATATAAGTAATCATATGACAAAATCTATATATGTTACTGTTATAAGAATAATCATGATGCATTCATGACCGTATTTTATTTTTATCGACGCCTCTACCTCTAAACACGAGGACATATTTATTTTTATCAGCTTTTCGCTTGAGGACAAGCGAGGTCTAAGCTTGGGGGAGTTCATACGTCCATTTTGCATCATGCTTTTATATCGATATTTATTGCATTATGGACTGTTATTTCACTTTATGTCACAATACTTATGGCTATTCTCTCTTATTTTACAAGGTTTACATAAGGAGGGAGAATGCCGGTAGCTGGAATTCTGGGCTGGAAAAGGAGCAAATATTAGAGACCTATTCTGCGCAACTCCAAAAGTCCTGAAACTCCACGGAACGTCTTAAAATAAATAAAGAAAAATCCTCGCCAAAGATGAAGGCCAGGGGGCCCACACCCTTCTCACGAGGGTGGGGCCCCCCTAGGGCGCGCCCCCCTACCTCATGGGCCCCCTGGTGGCTCTCTGACATCCATCTTCTCCTATTTGAGGTCTTTCGATGAGAAAAAAATAAGAAGGAACTTTTCGGGACGAGACTCCGCCGCCACGAGGCGGAACCTTGGCGGATCCAATATAGAGCTCCAGCAGAGCTGTTTTGCCGGGGAAACTTCCCTCCGGGAGGGGGAAATCATCACCATCGTCATTACCAACGCTCCTCTCATCGGGAGAGGGAAATCTCCATCAACATCTTCATCAGCACCATCTCATCTCAAAACCCTAGTTCATCTCTTGTATCCAATTCTTGTCTCCAAGTCCGGGATTGGTGCTAGTAGGTTGCTAGTAGTGTTAATTACTCCTTGTAGTTGATGCTAGATGGTTTATTCGGTGGAAGATTGTATGTTCAGATCCTTAATGCATATTAATACCCCTCTGATTATGAACATGAATATGAATTGTGAGTAGTTATGTTGTTCCTGAGGACATGGGAGAAGTCTTGCTATTAGTAGTCATGTGAATTTGGTATTCGTTCGATATTTTGATGAGATGTATGTTGTCTCTCCTCTAGTGGTGTTATGTGAACGTCGACTACATGACACTTCACCATTGTTTGGGCCTAGAGGAAGGCATTGGGAAGTAATAAGTAGATGATGGGTTGCTAGAGTGACAGAAGCTCAAACCCTAGTTTATGCGTTGCTTCGTAAGGGGCTGATTTGGATCCATATGTTTCATGCTATGGTTAGGTTTACCTTAATACTTTTGTTGTAGTTGCGGATGCTTGCAATAGAGGTTAATCATAAGTGGGATGCTTGTTCAAGTAAGAACAGCACCCAAGCACCGGTCCACCCACATATCAAATTATTAAAGTATCAAACGCGAATCATATGAACGTGATGAAACCTAGCTTGACGATATTCCCATGTGTCCTCGGGAGCGCTTTTCCTATTATAAGAGTTTGTTCCGGCTTGTCCTTTGCTACAAAAGGATTGGGCCATCTTGCTACACTTTATTTACTTTTGTTACTTGTTGCTCGTTATAATTTATCCTATCATAAAACTATCTGTTACCACTTATTTCAGTACTTGCAGAGAATACCTTGCTGAAAACCGCTTATCATTTCCTTCCGCTCCTCGTTGGGTTTGACACTCTTACTTATCGAAAGGACTACGATAGATCCCCTATACTTGTGGGTCATCACATATCATGAAACATATGGATCCGAATCAGCCCCTTACGAAGCAACACATAAACTAGGGTTTAAGCTTCTGTCACTCTAGCAACCCATCATCTACTTATTACTTTCCAATGCCTTCCTCTAGGCCCAAACAATGGTGAAGTGTCATGTAGTCGATGTTCACATAACACCACTAGAGGAGAGACAACATACATCTCATCAAAATATCGAACAAATACCAAATTCACATGACTACTAATAGCAAGACTTCTCCTATGTCCTCAGGAACAAAAGTAACTACTCACAAAGCATAAACATGTTCATAATCAGAGGGGTATTAATGTGCATATAGGATCTGAACATATGATCTTCCACCAATTAAACCAACTAGCATCAACTACAAGGAGTAATTAACACTACTAGCAACCTACTAGCACCAATCCCGGACTTGGAGACAAGAATTGGATACAAGAGATGAACTAGGGTTTTGAGATGAGATGGTGCTGATGAAGATGTTGATGGAGATTGCCCTCTCCCGATGAGAGGAGCGTTGGTGATGACGATGGCAATGATTTCCCCCTCCGAGAGGGAAGTTTCCCCGGTAGAACACTAGATTGGTTCCGCCAAGGTTCTGCCTCATGGCGGCGGAGTTTCATCCGAGAAGATGGCTTATGATTTTTCCCCATCGAAAGAGTCCATATAGCAAAATATGGTCACTGGAGGGCCACCAGGGGGACCACGAGGTAGGGGGGCGCGCCCAGGGGGTAGGGCGCGCCCCCCACCCTCGTGGGCAGGGTGTGGCCCCCTGGTGAAGTTCTTGCGCTCAATGTTTTTTATATATTTGGAAAACATCATCCGTGAAGTTTCAGGACTTTTGGAGTTGTGCATAATAGGTCTCTAATATTTGCTCCTTTTCCAGCCAGAATCCTAGTTGCCGGCATTCTCCCTCTTTATGTAAACCTTGTAAAATAAGAGAGAATAGGCATAAGTATTGTGACATAATGTGTAATAACAGCCCATAATGCAATAAATATTGATATAAAAGCATGATGCAAAATGGACGTATCAACTCCCCCAAGCTTAGACCTCGCTTGTCCTCAAGCGAAAAGCCGAAATCGAAAAATATGTCCACATGTTTAGAGATGAAGGTGTCGATAAAAATAAAATACGGACATGAGGGCATCATGATCATTCTTAGAGCAGCAACTTATATAATTCTTGTCATATGATATCTTATGCTAGAGTAATAATTCAATCACAATATCAAGTATGAATCGTAAACTTCATTGAAAACTCACAAACTATAATCTCAGTGGTTGAGGCAATTGCAATTTATCATAACATAGGAAAGAGTCATTGTATAAGAGCTTTTCAGCAAGTCCACATACTCAACTATCATATAGTCTTTCACAATTGCTGACGCTCATGCAATACTTATGGGTATGGAGTTTTAATCGGACACATAGAAAGATAGGGGCTTATAGTTTTACCTCCCAACGTTTTACCTCAAGGGTAATGTCAACAGTAATAGTTCATGAAAACCCACATCCAATTAGCCATATATACCAGGATCTTTCCAACATATTGTGCTTGCCAAAGGATAAAATGTAAATAAGGAAGGGTGAAGATCACCTTGACTCTTTTGCAGTATAGGAGATAAAAGTAAAAGATAGGCCCTTCGCAGAGGGAAGCAGAGGTTGTCATGCGCTTTTATGGTTCGATCCTACACCCTTGCCGTCAACCCAACAGCCAAAAGAGCAAGTGGCCAAATGTTGTAGTTAACCCACGTGTGAGTAGAGCAAACCGCGTTGCAAAAAGGAGGATTGTTAGTTTAAGATTCACTTGCTGATCCTAGGAGGGGAGAAGATTACAGAATGTTGCGTGCCTTGCCTGAACTCTACGCGCGTTGTTTGGTTCCCTGCATAACACCTTCACATCCTCGAAATTCAATTTTGGATCGTTGGTTACCTATGTGTATGGTTGGGTCTGCATAAACAGTAATCAACACAGTCCAGATCCTGGCTATGGAGAAATGGTCAAATCAACCATTTCTAATGAGGCAGGCCCGATCAAGCGCGAGGATGGCAGGCACTTGCATGCGAAGGGACAAGCGGGAGAAGCCACATTGTTTCCGTAAGCAGTGTCATAAATCCCCTGACCCTTATCTCACCGCTCACTCTCCACTCTCTCCAATGCCACACACACACACACACACACACACACACCAGGTCGAAGATCTGGATGACGAGCATTGGCGGCGACCACCGGCTTCATTACCCCTTCTTCATCCATTCGTCAATGACGGTAAGTCCTTGTCTGCCCAATTTAAGGATCCATGTAGGCATCGATTTAGACTTGGAGGCTTCGATTTGGGTTTAGGGTTTTATTTAGATTCTCATGCAACTTGATTAGGGTGTCGATTAAGGGTTTCATATGGCTTGATTAGGGTGTGGAACTGTGGATATTGGTTCGATTTGGATGTTCAAGTCAGTCATATTTGGGTGTGGATATGGGGTTATATTTGGGTGTGTGGGTATGGGGTCAGATTTTGATACGGCGTTAGATTTTGGTGTGGATATGGAAATGTGGTTAGATTTTGGTGTCGGCTTGGAGTTGGATCTGGGTGTTGATATAGGGCTCAGTTAAGGGTTTGACAGGACTCGAATTGGTCTTGTCGGCATGAAAACTATTGATCTTGTTGTAGGAGCCTGTTGGCAGTGATGATGTTTTTTTGTTGTAGTAGTAGATTCATCTGTTTTTTAATTTAGCCTAGGTCCATGGAAGCAAAATAAAAAATTGACTTCCTAACAAGAAGTAGTCCCTCCGTCCAGAATTCATTGTCGCAGAAATGGATAAAAATGAATGTGTCTAAAACTAAAATACATCTAGATACATCTATTTGTACGACAAGTAATTCCAGATGAAGGGGGTATTTCTTACAAGTATACACGAGTTCCTTTCAAGTAATTAAGCAGATTGATGATATCATAACGATTACTATTCCCATAAACAATATTGTGCTCCACAAATCAACCAAGATATTTGCTAGGCACGTATTATTAAATTCTTATCAAGATATTTGAAGATAGTAATCAGTCAAACACATAACACAACTACGCTAGTAATCAGTCAAACACATAACACAACTACGCGTGTAAGTGGCACACATATTAATCTATATATGGATATTTTTCATTTTCTTGGATCTAGATGGAATATATATTACCGAAATGTATTGAACAAATTTTAAAAATAACATAAGGTTTGCAACAAAATGTATTTAGTTTACAATTATAATAATTTTAGTGGGAAATACTTTTTTTAGCATTTTTGGCTCATGTTGTTACGTATGGTAGAAAAAATAGTTCAAATTTGGTGGTAAACACTATATCAATAAAACAAATCATGAATATTATACATAAAAAAGTAAAAATATTTAGTATAAATGGATTAGTTGAGCTCTTTTACGGTGATTGAAGAGTTACGACTGATAATTTCATGTAACGCCCTCGATGTGGCTATATCTCCCACGTGTTGAAGCACGACTAAGAGGCATAACAGCATTGAAACCAATGTCGCAAGTGAGGTAATCTTCGCAAACAACCCATGTAATACAATAAGGGAAAAGATACATAGTTGGCTTACACTCGCCACGTCACACAAATACATAAATAACATTACATTCATCCAATACACTCAAGGTCCGACTACGGAACCAAAATAAAGATAAACCCCAAATGCAACATAGTCCCCGATCGCCCCAACTGGGCACCACTACTGATCATCTGGGAAAGACACGTAGTAACGACGAGAGTCTTCATCGAACTCCCACTTGAGCTCGGTCATATCATCTGGAGCGGTATCATCGGTCCCTGCATCTGGTTTTGGAAGTAAATCTGTGAGTCACGGGGACTCAGCAATCTCACACCCTCGCGATCAAGACTATTTAAGCTTATAGGTAAGGTAAAGGTATGATGTGGAGCTGCAGCAAGCGACTAGCATATATGGTGGCTATCATACGCAAAAGAGAGCGAGAAGAGAAGGCAAAGGCACGAGCGACAAACTATGATCAAGAAGTGATCCTAGAACAACCTACGTCAAACATTACTCCAACACCGTGTTCACTTCCCGGACTCCGCCGGGAAGAGACCATCACGGTTACACACGCGGTTGATGCATTTTAATTAAGTTAAGTTTCAGGTTACCTACAACCAGAAATTAACAAATTCCCATCTTCCCATAACCGCGGGCACGGCTTTCGAAAGTTCAAATCCCTACAGGGGAGTCCCAACTTAGCCAATCACAAGCTCTCACGGTCAACAAAAGATATTCCTTCTCCCAAGACAATCTGATCAGACTCGACATCCTGGTTATAAGACATCCTCGACAATGGTAAAACAAGTCCAGCAACACCGCCCGAATGTGCTGACAAATCCCGATAGGAGCTACACATATCTTGTTCTCAGGGCACACTCAGATGAACACTACGTACAACTAAAACCAACCCTCAAGTTTCCCCGAGGTGGCGCTGCAAGTGGCTCTGTTTTGGACCAACACTCAGAGGAGCACTGGCCCGGGGGGTTAAATAAAGATGACCCTTGGGCTCCGCAAACCCAAGGGAAAAGGAGGCTAGGTGGCGAATGGTAAAACCAATGTTGGGCATTGCTGGAGGAGTTTTATTCAAGGCGAACTGTCAAGGGGTTCCCATTATAACCCAACCGTGTAAGGAACGCAAAATCCGGGAACATAACACCGATATGACGGAAACTAGGGCGGCAAGAGTGGAACAAAACACTAGGCATAGGGCCGAGCCTTCCACCCTTTACCAAGTATATAGGTGCATTAAGATAAACAAGATAATATGGTGATATCCCAACAATAAACAAGTTCCAACAAGGAACGATCTCCAATCTTCACATGTAACTAGCAACGCTATAAGAGGGGCTGAGCAAAGCGGTAACATAGCCAAACAACGGTTTGCTAGGACATGGTGGGTTAGAGGTTTGACATGGCAATATGGGAGGCATGATAAGAAAGTGGTAGGTATCGTAGCATAGGCATAGCAAAAGAGCGAGCATCTAGCAAGCAAAGATAGAAGTGATTTCGAGGGTATATATGGTCATCTTTCCTGCAGAGTTCTCAGAGTTGCCCTGATCCTCGTAAGTGAACTCAACGGGCTCCTCGTTCACGTACTCGTCTCCCGGCTCTACCCAAACAAGAACAACAACCAAAAGGAACACAATCAACCACATGCAATGCTCAAACAACATGATGCAAACATGGTATGATATGCGGGATGCGATATGTGATGCATATGCAAGATTTGGAAAGGAATGATTGAACCTGGCCTCAACTTGGAAATCCAAGAGTGCCACTGGAAAGGGTAGTTGATTTCGATTGAAATCGATATAAAGATCACCGGAATCGGATGCACGGTTTGGAAATGGCAAGCAAAACAAATATGGCACCGGTCTGCGATAAACAGCAAGTAGCCTCCTAAATGCATCAAGAACAACATGCTACAGCACTCAAACATAGCAACAAAATACATGGCAGGGATCCACTCATGATGCTTGACAAAATATGAACACTGAGCTACGGCTAATTCACTCAATAACAGGCTCAAACAAGCATGACAAAAGTGCAAAAGATAACATGTTTCAGACTTAGTGAAATTAACAAGTCAGGAATTTATCATCAGGAAGCAATCTTTAGAGCATGATAACTATATGATACAGGAACATATCATGGCAAAGCAAGGCATGGCATGAAGCTACTCTAAGCATATAACAAAAGTCCCTTAGTGACCATGAGCCAAAAGGGATCAGAAAATAGAATTGCAAGCATGTGAACATAGCAAAAATATAAACAGATTCAGACTTAGTGAGAAACTGGAGCATGGCAAAACAGACATCAAGTTGGCATGTTTACGAGCTCGATGCACTCACTACGAGGCATTGTATGACAAACTAAGCATACACCCAGAAAATAGACATAGCATAGAAGCTATACATGGCAAGAACAACATCATAGAATGCACGGATCAACAACAACAAGCTCGGCAAAATTGCTAAACATGTTAACAATCTGCCAGGAACATTTTATAGCAAAAGTAGAGCTCGATTAACTCAAGCAGGGTGCTCCATAATTGCAAACAAAGACATGGATGGATAGAGCACAACATTGTATACAAAAAATCCTGACTGATCATGCTCAAAAGAGGCATGAATCACTAGGAAACAACATGAACATATGGCATAAAAATAATGACAGGGCAAGGACTTAGTGAAATTCTAAGTCCCTGAAATCAGCATCATTTAGTAAGCTACTTTGCATGCTTGTTCTAGTCACCACAAAGATTAAAAAAATACATGGCATACACCCCTGTAAAGATGGCATGGCATTCTTCAAAACACATGTAGAGCTCAGGATCATAGCATGCACACATTAATGATGGCAAAAATGACAAAAGCGCATTTGCTGAAACAGATCTGAAACTATCCTCACATAGCCCTCTTCCAACAGAATTTCGGGCATTAAGATGAGCTCAAATTAAAATGATGCAATGAGATGAAATGATGTACTCGTCGAGGCGAACATTTTGATATGCTACACGCATGAATCGGAGCCACGATGATGAAGTTATGGCATGACAAAGTAAGCAAAAAATCTAAGGTTTAGGGACGAAAAAGTCAACCGATCGTTCTAGATCCAGATCGGATCTCGCCGGGGCACTGTAGCGATGCGCGGCACCCGAGGATGACTGGCCTAAGTAGGAGCTCGAGGAGGACGCCGGAGCTTGGGCCGGCCGGAGGAGGACGCCGGGCAGGGGAGGAAGGAGCCTGCCGGGGCGGCGCGGTCGCCGGAGCGCGTCGGGTCGGCGACCACCGGCGACGAGGCGGTGGCAGGGCGCCGGGCGGCGAAGGCGGGCGGCGGCCGGAGTTAACTGGGCGGCGAGCCGGCGCGGTGGCGGAGCGGCGAGGGCGGGCGGCGCGCGGTAGGAGGAAGAGGCGCGGGGCGGCGCGGGAGCAGACGTGCCGTGGGCGCTCTATCTAGACGATGGGCGGTGGGTGGCGGGAGGCCACGTGGCAGGCAGCGGCGACGTGTCCGGCACGCCCGGACGTGTCCGGCGCGCTGAGGACGAAGGGGTCTAGGGTTAGGGGCGAAATGGACCCGGGATTGAAATAGAGGGGTCTATTTATAGAGGTAGAGGGAGCTAGGAAGCTCCAAATGAGGTGCGGTTTGCAGCCACGCGATCGTGATCGAACGATCTAGACAATGGAGGAGGTTTAGGTGGGTTTTGGGTCACTTTGGAAGGGTGTTGGGCTGCAACACACACGAGGCCTTTTCGGTCCCTCGGTTAACCGTTGGAGTATCAAACGAAGTTCAAATGGCACGAAACTTGACAGGCGGTCTACCGGTAGTAAACCAAGGCCGCATGACAAGTCTCGGTCCAATCCAAAAACGTTTAACCCCCACACGCGAAAAGAGGTAGAAAGGGACACCGGAGGACATAGGAGTGCCCGAATGCAAAACGGACAACGGGAAAAATGCTCGGATGCATGAGACAAACACGTATGCAAATGCAATGCACATGATGACATGATATGAGATGCATGACAAAGACAAAACACACGGAAACAAAAACCCGACAATGAGGAAATAGAATAACTTAGTGCCGGAAACGGCAAGAGTTGGAGTACAAATAAGGTAAATTACATCTGGGGTGTTACAACACTCCACCACTACGAAAGGATCTCGTCCCGAGATCTAGGATTGGAAAAACTCCGGGTACTCAGAACGGAGGTGATCCTCGCGTTCCCAGGTGGCTTCACGGTCGGAATGATGTGACCACTTGACTTTGAGGAATTTGATAGACTTGTTGCGAGTCTTGCGCTCAGTTTCTTCAAGAATAGCGATTGGGTGCTCATGATAAGACAGGTCTTCTTGGAGATCAATGTCTTCGAAGTTGACGGTGCGGTCAGGGGTCTTGGAGCACTTGCGGAGCTGAGATACATGGAACACGTCGTGCGCGTTTGCAAAGTTGTAGGGGAGCTCAAGTTGATAGGCGAGATCGCCTCTCTTGCTGACGATCTTGAAAGGACCCACGTATCTAGGGGCAAGCTTCCCTTTGATACCGAAGCGACGAGTACCTTTCATTGGAGAGACGCGGAGGGAGGTAGACATGGTCTCTGATCTCAAAAGCCAAATCACGATGCTTACTATCATAGTAACTGTTCTGGCATGATTGCGCGGCTTTGAGATTATCACGAATGACTTTGCACATCTCTTCTGCCTCTGTGATCAAGTCATTGCTAAGAAGTTGACGTTCACCAGTCTCTGACCAGTTAAGAGGAGTACGGCACTTCCTGCCATAGAGAATTTCGAATGGGGCCTTGCCTGAACTCGCTTGAAAGCTGTTGTTGTAGGAGAACTCGGCATATGGAAGACAATCTTCTTACTTCATACCGAAAGAGATGACGCAAGCCCTGAGCATATCTTCAAGAATTTGATTAACTCGCTCGACTTGGCCACTAGTTTGAGGATGAAAAGCTGTGCTGAAACGGATGTTGGTGCCCATGGCCTTCTGAAAATAATCCCAGAACTTAGAGGTGAAGATGCTGCCACGATCTGAAGAAATCAGCTGCAGAATGCCGTGAAGAGAGACAATCCGGGAGGTATATAGCTCTGCCAATTGAGCTGCTATGATAGATTCTTTAATAGAAAGGAAAAGAGCCACTTTAGTGAGTTTGTCGATGACAACGAAGATAGCATCATTGCCATGCTTGGACTTTGGAAATCCAGTCATGAAGTCCATCTCAATGTGGTCAAACTTCCATTCTGGAATGGCAAGAGGTTGGAGGAGACCAGCTGGTCGTTGGTGTTCTGCCTTCACTCTTCTGCAGACATCACATTCATTCACGAACTGAGCAATCTCGCGCTTCATTCGATTCCACCAATACGACTGCTTGAGATCATGGTACATCTTTGTACTTCCAGGGTGGATAGAGAGGAGTGAATTGTGAGCCTCGTTCATAATGACTTTACGGAGGTCACCTTTAGGCACAACAATGCGATCCTCGAAGACTAGAGTATCCTTGTCATCAAGGCGATAGCACTTGTACTTGGTTTGGCTCTTGGCAATCCCAATCTTCACCTTCTTCACCATAGCATCAAGAAGTTGAGCCTCGCGAATCTGATCTTCCATGGTAGGAGAGACTTGGAGGTTGCCCAGAAATCCTTGAGGAACAACTTGCAAATTGAGTTTGCGGAAAGCTTCACAAAGCTCGGGTTGGTAAGGCTTGAGAATCAAACTGTTGCAGTAAGCCTTTCTGCTCAATGCGTCAGCAATTACATTGGCCTTGCCTGGAGTATATTCGATACTCGGATTATACTCTTGAATCATTTCGACCCAACGAGTCTGCCTGAGGTTGAGATTAGGCTGAGTGAAGATGTACTTGACACTCTTATGATCAATGAAGATGTCCACTTTTCTTCCCAATAAGAGATGTCTCCAAGTTAAAAGAGCATGCACAACTGCCGCCAACTCGAGGTCATGAGTGGGGTAGTTATTTTCATTGGGCTTCAACTGGCAAGAGGTATAAGCCACAAATTTCTTCTCTTGCATCAACACTGCACCAAGACCTTGAAGAGAGGCATCACAGAAGACCTCAAACAGTTTGGATTCATCAGGAGGAGTCAGAACTGGAGCAGTGACTAACTTCTCTTTCAGGGTGTTGAAAGCGATGTCACATTTAGGAGACCAGACATACTTCACATGCTTCTGGAGAAGGTTGGAAAGAGGCTTCACGATCTTTGAGAAGTTCTCAACGAACCTTCGACAATAGCTTGCGAGCCCAAGGAAACTGCGGAGTTGCTTCACATTCTAAGGTGGTTCCCAATTCACAATTGCAGACACCTTCTCAGGATTAACCGCTATGCCCTTGGCAGAGATGATATGCCCAAGGTAGAGAACCTCATCGAGCCAAAACTCGCACTTAGAAAACTTGGCATAGAACTGATGTTCTCTGAGCTTATCCAGCACCAAACGCAAGTGCTTGGCATGATCTTCCTTGTTCTTGGAAAAGACCAAAATGTCATCGAGGTAGACCAAGACGAAGTCATTTGTGTAGAGGTTGAAGATGAAGTTCATCATGCGAGAGAATGTTGGCGGAGCATTGACGAGGCCGAAAGACATGACAGTGTATTCATATGAACCATAGCTTGTTCTGAAAGCTGTCTTGGGGATATCTTGTTCACGAATGCGAATCTGATGATAGCCCATACGGAGATCAAGCTTGGAGAATACTTGAGCACCTTTGAGTTGTTCAAACAGCTCATTGATGTTGGGAAGTGGGTACTTGTTCTTTATAGTCTTCTTGTTCAATGGATGGTAGTCGACACAGAGTCGGTCCGTTCCATCCTTCTTCTTCACAAAAAGAACTCCACAACCCCACGGACAAGAACTTGGTCGGATGAGACCCATTCGCTCTTGAATATCGAGTTGCTTCTTCAGCTCCTCCAACTCTTCAGGTCCAAGCTTGTAAGGATGTTTGCAAACAGGTTCCGTGTCAGGCTCAAGATCGATGACGAATTCAACTGGCCGGTGTGGAGGCATTCCTGGAAGCTCTTCTGGAAAGACGTCTTGATATTCGCAAACGACTGGAATTTGAGAGATGGCATCTAGCTCGCCCTTCTCATTGGGAGAAAACAGTTGGATGGTATCATCCCTTGCGGCAAAGACAATTACATCCTCAGACGAATGAGTCAATTGAATCTGCCTGGTAGCACAATCAAGCTGAGCCTTGTGCTTGGAAAGCCAGTCCATTCCGAGAATAAGATCAATATCCGAGTTACCAAGGACCACTGGAGAGGATAGAAACTTATAGTCACCCAACGTGATACTAACATCTGGGACGCAATTGTTAGAAGTCATTTGCTTGCCCGGGACACAATCTTCAATGAGAACGGAATCTTTTCGGTCACAAATTCATGCTTGGCAACAAATGGTCTTGAAATAAAAGAAAGTGAAGCACCAGTGTAAAAAAGAACTTTTGCAGGAACATCGTTAACAGGAAGGTTACCCATAATCACATCTGGGCTACGATGAGACTTTCTCACCCGTAGCGAAGCTGAAGTCCGTCTGAATCATGTTAGCAATTGCCGCATTCTATGATTATGAAATATGGCAAATGGACGTCAAAACGGCATTCCTTAATGGTTTCCTTAAGGAAGAATTGTATATGATGCAGCCGGAAGGTTTTGTCGATCCTAAGAATGCTGACGAGGTGTGCAAGCTCCAACGCTCGATTTATGGGCTGGTGCAAGCATCTCGGAGTTGGAACATTCACTTTGATGAGATGATCAAAGTGTTTGGGTTTATGCAGACTTATGGAGAAGCCTGCGTTTATAAGAAAGTGAGTGGGAGCTCTGTAGCATTTCTCATATTATATGTAGATGACATACTTTTGATGGGAAATGATATAGAACTTTTGGACAGCATTAAGGCCTACTTGAATAAGAGTTTTTCAATGAAGGACCTTGGAGAAGCTGCTTATATATTAGGCATCAAGATCTATAGAGATAGATCAAGACGCCTCATAGGTCTTTCACAAAGCACATACCTTGATAAGATATTGAAGAAGTTCAATATGGATCAGTCTAAGAAGGGGTTCTTGCCTGTGTTGCAAGGTGTGAAATTGAGCTCAGCTCAATGTCCGACCACGGCAGAAGATATAGAAGAGATGAGTGTCATCCCCTATGCATCAGCCATAGGGTCTATTATGTATGCCATGCTGTGTACCAGACCTGATGTAAACCTTGCCGTAAGTTTGGTAGGAAGGTACCAAAGCAATCCCGGCAAGGAACACTGGACATCGGTCAAGAATATCCTGAAGTACCTGAAAAGGACTAAGGACATGTTTCTCGTTTATGGAGGTGACGAAGAGCTCGTCGTAAAGGGTTACGTCGACGCTAGCTTCGACACGGATCTGGATGACTCTAAGTCACAAACCGGATACGTGTATATGTTGAATGGTGGAGCAGTAAGCTGGTGCGGCTGCAAGCAGAGCATCGTGGCGGGATCTACATGTGAAGCGGAGTACATGGCAGCCTCGGAGGCAGCGCATGAAGCAATTTGGGTGAAGGAGTTCATCACCGACCTAGGAGTCATACCCAATGCGTCGGGGCCGATCAAACTCTTCTGTGACAACACTAGAGCTATTACACTTGCCAAGGAGCCCAGGTTTCACAAGAAGACCAGGCACATCAAGCGTCGCTTCAACTCCATTCGTGAAAATGTTCAAGATGGAGACATAGATATTTGTAAAGTACATACGGATCTGAATGTCGCAGATCCATTGACTAAAGCTCTCCCTGGAGCAAAACATGATCAACACCAGAATTCCATGGGTGTTCAATTCATCACAATGTAACTAGATGATTGACTCTAGTGCAAGTGGGAGACTGTTGGAAATATGCCCTAGAGGCAATAATAAAATGATTATTATATTTCCTTGTTCATGATAATTGTCTATTATTCATGCTATAATTGTATTATCCGGAAATCGTAATACATGTGTGAATACATAGACCACAATGTGTCCCTAGTGAGCCTCTAGTTGACTAGCTCGTTGATCAACAGATAGTCAAGGTTTCCTGGCTATGGACATGGGGATGTCATTGATAATGGGATCACATCATTAGGAGAATGATGTGATGGACAAGACCCAATCTTAAGCTTAGCTCAAAGATCGTGTAGTTCGTTTGCTATAGCTTTTCTGAATGTCAAGTATCATTTCCTTAGACCATGAGATTGTGCAACTCCCGGATACCGTAGGAGTGCTTTGGGTGTACCAAACGTCACAACATAACTGGGTGTCTATAAAGGTACATTACAGGTGTCTCCGAAAGTGTCTGTTGGGTTGGCACGAATCGAGACTGGGATTTGTCACTCCGTATGACAGAGAGGTATCTCTGGGCCCACTCGGTAATGCATCATCACAATGAGCTGAATGTGATCAAGTGGTTGATCATAGGATCATGCATTACGGTACGAGTAAAGTGACTTGCTGGTAACGAGACCGAACGAGGTATTGGGATACCGACGATCGAGTCTCGGGCAAGTAACGTACCGATTGACAAAGGGAATTGTATACGGGGTTGCTTGAATCCTCGACATCGTGGTTCATCCGATGAGATCATCGAGGAGCATGTGGGAGCCAACATGGGTATCCAGATCCCGCTGTTGGTTATTGGCCGGAGAGCCATCTCGGTCATGTCTACGTGTCTCCCGAACCCGTAGGGTCTACACACTTAAGGTTCGGTGACGCCAGGGTTGTAGAGATATGAGTATGCAGTAATCCGAAAGTTGTTCGGAGTCCCGGATGAGATCCTGGACGTCACGAGGAGTTCCGGAATGGTCCGGAGGTGAAGAATTATATATAGGAAGTGTATTTTCGGCCATCGGGAAAGATTCGGGGTCACCGGTATTGTATCGGGACCACCGGATGGGTCCCGGGGGTCCACCGGGTGGGGCCACCCATCCCGGAGGCCCCCATGGGCTGAAGTGGGGAGGGGAACCAGCCCATAGTGGGCTGGTGCGCCCCCTCCTTGGGCCCCCCTGCGCCTAGGGTTGGAAACCCTAGGGTGCGGGGCGCCTCCACTTGCCTTGGGGGGCACTCCACCCCCTTGGCCGCCGCCCCCCTTGGGAGATCCCATCTCCAGGGCCGCCGCCCCCCGATCAGATCTCCTAGGCTGCGCACCACCCCCCCTTGGCCCTCCTATATATAGTGGGGGAGAGGAGGGACTTGACACACCAGCCCCTGGCGCCTCCCTCTCTCCCCGTTACGTCTCTCTCTCGCAGTATAGGCGAAGCCCTGCTACTGTGACGCCCTGCATCCACCACCACGCCGTCGTGCTGCTGGATCTTCATCAACCTCTCCTTCCCCTTGCTGGATCAAGAAGGAGGAGACGTCTCCCGTCCCGTACGTGTGTTGAACGCGGAGGTGCCGTCCGTTCGGCGCTTGGTCATCGGTGATTTGGATCACGTCGTGTTCGACTACATCATCACCGTTCTTTGAACGCTTCCGCACGCGATCTACAAAGGTATGTAGATGCATCCAATGACTCGTTGCTAGATGAACTCCTAGATGATCTTGGTGAAACGAGTAGGAAATTTTTTGTTTTCTGCAACGTTCCCCAACACCACCCTTTCCTCTTCAAGGAAAAACCAACGCAGTGCTCAAGAGGTAGCAATTTTGCATATAAAAAAGTTTTTTGTGCATTTATTGAGGTAATTGCCTAACGTTTCATTTTCATTAGTATTTCCTTTGTTTTTTTTGTCTATGTAGGGGTATTGGAGCCCCGTTTTTTTAGAAAAGGAGGATGTACCCCCAGCCTCTGCATCTGGACGATGCATGCAGCCATATTATTAATTATTTACAAAGACCATACAAGATGATACATCAATAAGCCCGAAGCCACCATCTTGGCAACACCATTGCTACTCCTATCCCCTTGATGAAGGCGTGCCGAATGTCCGGACCTAATACCAAACAGTTCGCACCAAAGCCTAACATCTAAAGCCGGGTGTCCCATCCAAGCCACTACCTGGATTGGGTCCCATACCGATCTGGCACACTCCCAGTGAGCACCGCCCACTGCAAGGGCCGTCACCTCCATCATCCCTCGGTCCATCCTTAGAGCAGAACTGAAGCACCGACCTTGCCAGGCCTCTCTGCCATCAACGCCACCATGACGCCAGACAGCTTCCTCCTCCTGCGCGAGTCCATCTCCACGCATAAGACGCCGAATCTCCAGAGCGCCACACCGCCGAGATCCGCCACCATCGATGTGTAAGATGAAGCACTGCTCCACCAAAGACGCCGTCCTCTGGTCCCTCGAGCCCGTGTGCACCTCCAAAAATGACGCCCCCAAGAGGGAAACAACACCAGAGAGCCGCCGTCATCTGATCTACTAATCTAGGGTTTTTCCCGAAGGTAGCAGAGAGTGGCCTTGAACTTCTCCTCGGCGATGCCTTCAGGAAGGGAACGACGCGGACAGCGTCGCCATCGTCGGCCTTGGCAATAACCAATAGCAGGTTTTCACCCAGATCTGATCGAAGACCTCCATCTCTCGTGCATGGGCCGCCGCCATCCTTGCCGGGATCTGGATGATCCAGGCCGCCGCTGCCAGATCTCAGCAAGGAGAAGTCCCCCCACCGAGACCCGTCGGCCGAGCAGGGGAGGCCGAGACCGCGCCCACATGACCAGATCCACGATGGATCCGTGACCGCACCGCCGCCCCGAAGCCAACCCCTTGCGCGGTCGCCACAGCCTGGCCATCCGCTCGCGCCGCCGTCTGGCCGCCGTGCTGCATGACGCGCCCTCGCCGCATCAGGCAAGACTCCGCCGTGCCGCCGCATCTCGCGCTACAGCCGCACGCCGGGAGAGGAAGAAGGGCCCCGCCGCCTCCGACGCGCACCGGGCTTCGTGCGGCGGCGAGGGGAGGGGATGGTGTAGGAGACGGGCACGGGGTGGGGGCTAGGGTTCCCCTGCCGCCGCCCACGAGAGCGACGCGAGGGACGAGGGTTGGGGAGGTACGCCTCGTGAGCCCCGTGGACTTAGCACGATGAAAGGGACCAAGTTGGGGCCAAACCAAAAAGTTAGACGCAGTACATTCATGCCTTTTGGAGAGTATTACAAAAAAAATTATATTTTCCAACTAGCCCAAATTGAAAATAAAATATCAGGAGATTATCGGGCTCGTGCATAAATTCCAACGAGCCTAGGAACGCCTAAATTGCACTTCGTATAAGGAAATGATGACCAAAATATGAAAGACCACGTGCAGGTTCCAGAAGTGCACGGTATAATCGTGCATGGTCGTACCGCCCGACCCTGGCTGCGGATTTGTGTGTAACTTCCGCGATTCTTCATTGATTTCATCCACGTTTGTTCATACGGGATCATTGGCCATCAAGGAATGTATTGGGAGGGGTTGAGATTTCTCTAGAGCCCTTGGATCAAAGGGGAGAAGGTACGTGAGACCTGTGGAGACCGGCTATATGTACAACACCATCCCTAGCCGGTGCCTCCCTCGTCTATCATTCGCCCACACGTTCCAGCGTGAACCGCTACACCTCTATTGCCGCAGCAAGATCCCTCCACCATATAGGAAAGGCCAAGATAAGGAAGGAGGAGTCTGCCGTAGGGCCGGTGCCAGCTATCTCCACCATCATCATTCCAACATATAGGAAATTTGTGTATGATTTTGTTCTTAGTGAATGGTAACAGATGTATGTTATCATGCCATGTGCAGGTGGACTGAAATAGTCAGTTTGACAGGGGAGCATTGTCTGTGAGCGGATGGAGTGTGGCTGCCTCAGTGAACTCAGCGCAATCCATTGGGGATGCTCAAACTGGTTAGCAGGATACCTTGTTCTGTTTTAATGTCAGCAAAGTACTGCCCATAGGCTGTCGCTGTGTACATTGTGAATTATTCTCTTCATTCCATAATGGAGTGTGTCCGTGCTTTTTGAGATTTAAATTTGATCATAATCCTGCAGGTAAAGTTTAATATGGGAGCAATTGAGCAAGGACGGGTGCTCTGTCCGCAAATAATTCAGGCTGGATTAACTGGTTCACGCAGCATCGACTGCAATAGTCGGGATATGCCTTTTTTTGCAGCAGAATTGACACTGTTTTCCCTGGGCATATGACTGACTAACTTGTAACGGCGATGAACTGTACCAAGGCCTAAACGCTCGATGCTGCAAATTCAGAGCGACCGTTTGGACATTGCAGTTAGTTGAGCCTGGAGGAGGCCGGAAGGGACGTCCATTTATGCTTTTCTTTCTGAAATCCTTCCGGATCATGGAAGTAGTACTATGCACGCTACCGTGTCTTACTCTTACACGAGCTCGAGAGTGAATATGCGTGCTCAGATCACATCATCCTTACACGCACGAACTGGTGCAGCTATCACGAACCAGTCTAGCCATCTTTGAAGATCTAGAGCACTGTAACTGATGACTAATCGGCTAGTTAGTTGTTGGGTCCCCAGTTGCTGAGGTACATCACAGTCCGGAGCTCCTCTTCCTGCTCCTGCCTCGCCGTTGCTCCACCGGCAGTGGTCGCCGCCTTGCCCTTGCCGCAGGCGCCGTTCCCGGCGGCCGAGGTGCCGGCGCGCTGCTGGAAGACACACGGGAGCGCCTGGTGGTTCCAGCGGCACAGCCCGGCGTGCCGCTCCGTGATCGCCTCCACCGTGCCCGCGCCCACGCTCATCGCCGCCGCCCAGGACGAGGCCGTCGCCTTCCCGCTGCCGCTCGCCATCTGACTAATTGCACGATTCCAGGAGTATAACCGTGCTCGAGTGAGTGCTTCGTTCGTTGCTCTGCGTGTAAGTGTGCTCAGCTGCCTGCCAAATGGCGGTGCTCCTCTTGGTAGTTTTATAGGAGACGCCGATGTTGGCATGGGTTACAGTACGTGCCGGCCGTCGCTGCCTCGTACATACGGGCGCGCGCATGGTTTGTGGACTCGTGGGCGGAAACCGGGTGCCTCAGGTTACTGTCGGACGCACGCCGAGGTTGGGAAATGCGGCGTGCCGCTTGTGTCGCAAGTTGTGCGCTGCTGTCAGCCTCTCACTGTGCTAATGTCAGTGGGTTATGCACTTGCTGCGTGTACATCAGATGAGGCTTCGTGGTGGCCCATGAAATGTCTCGCTTTTAGCACACAGCAAGATAAAGATCGCTCCATCTTGCAAATCTGCCAACCTCCGGGCACGCAGCGTCCGGGCATCTTCTCCCCCCTCTTAGGATCAGCAAGTGATTACACAAAACAATCCTCCTTTCTGCAACGCGGTTTATTCGTACTCACACGTAAGTAAACTACACCTTTTGGCCACATGCTCTTGGGGTGACGGTGACGGTGAGACCGGAGGTACGGGAGACGTGGACATGCAGGGAATACCGGAGGCTGGAGGCCATGGTTTCCATGATACCAGAGGCCGCCGGCGCCTGCCTCATGTCAGCGTTTGTTCATGCAAAAGTATCATCTCTCATTCTGCAACTGGGTAGCCGGCTGCTCTCTGTCTCACTCTCACTCTCACTCTGTCATCACTCCGATCAGAAAACACGTTTACTTTACTTATCAACATCATCAGTCTCATCACATTTAGTTTTACATATCTTCTTGTCGGCTCATGAGAGTGCAGATCGAAGAAATTCAGAGCACGTTCACCACGAACAATCTCAGTCGCGCCGCAGGTCAATGCCACGCCTGATCGCCACAGCGTTACAGAAGGGTGTAAACGCTGAGCCGTGCGATGGGTGAAATCTGAATTCACATGTCCTTTCTCTGCTCCTCACCTTCTTCTCCTCCAAGTCTCACCATCCTCTCCTGCTACCTCACCTACGCCTTCGGTGCGACGCTGGATCGGATCCACGGGTCAACTCCGTGCAACGGAAAGTACTCGCAATCCATTCAAAGCATACAGCTCAAAATAATCAGTAGATGATATGTTGGAAGGAACACAACCTCAGAATCTTTAAGGCTCTAACGGCCTCCATTGCAGCGACCTTGAGGTGTTAAAATCGATCGCTTTTATGAAAGCTATAACAATTTATGAACTAGTTGTGGCACTAGCGCTTTTATTTGCAAACCCTTCTGTTTAATCTTAAAAAAATAGTTCTTTCGATTTCGATAAGATATTTTTTCTTCTTTTTTTTAGTAAATTGGTATTTTCTTCCGCAATTCCAATTATATCAACGCTTCATTTAACTTACTCCTATTTATTACTCCTGGAATTAACTATTTATCGGGACAGATAATACCCCATTCCAGAAAGGCCTGAGGTGAGTATTATTAATTTAGAAGATATACTCTCTTCTAATTTCCCGTCCTTAGTTTAGGAAAGTGAATTTTTTTCCTTTTATTTTAGGAATTTTGCAAACAGAACATTTCAACAAAGGAAGCCTTTCACAGGTCAAACAAGACTTAACCTAAAAGAAATTACTAGATTGAATCTATTTGCATTAAAAAAATGGTGAGGGAAGTAAGGGATCGAAAAATTTGGTTCTTTGTCCGTCCTATCTATAAGAGGAGAGCATATGAAATATGTAACTCATTCTTTCTTTTTTTTAGCTTGCTGGCCATCCGCTGGCAGTTTAGGGCTTAATACCGATATTTTAGCAACAAAACTAATAAATCTAACTCTAATGGTTGGTGTTTTTTTTGGAAAGGGAGTGTGTGCGGGTTGTCTATTTCAGAAATAGATTGGATCTATCCGGCTGCACTTTATAGTATTTTTTAGTATTTTCGGATAAATAAGAGAAGGATGCACTATCTCGATGAATTACTTCTGAATAAATTCAGAAACCGTATGGAAGAACCATAGCATTACAAGGTCTGAGATCTTGGAGGGCGGCTGAGTGTATCGTTGAGATCGAATTCCTTCTCTGTTTTGTACAGGCAGCTGAAGCTGCTCTGTTTTCTGCACAACGGCTCGCTTTTCTGAGTGAGTTACTCTCACGGTGTAACTCTGAATTTCCTCCCTCTCTTGATATGTCTTTGGCCTCTCAAAAAATAGGCACAGAAGGCCATGGCTATAAGCTCATAGCCGAAATTTTCATCATCATCATCGTGGTGGTATATTTACAACCGATCAGGGAGCAGCCAGCCAAATCTCAGGCCATGGTTGCATGCTTACTAATACTTGCTGTAACGAACACTACACCCCTGAGGCCTGAGCTACTGGTACTTCTAATTTGGGCCCCAGCAGCTGAGGTACATGACCGTCCTCAGCCCCTCCTCGGCCTTCTCCGCTCGCCGCCTCTCCGCCACAGCTGCCGGAAGCTGCTTCGTGCCCTGCGAGACGCCGCCGCGGACGTTGGCCTTGGCTGCACGGTGGATGGACCTGAGGGCGTAGTTCCAGCGGCAGAGCCCGGCCTGGTCCTTGAGCGCCTCCACCGCGCCGACGCTCATCGCCACCATCCATGACGCCTTCGCCGGACCAGCCATCTCTCCTCCTCCTCCTTGTTCTTGCTGCGCTGCTGGAGAGTGGATACTGACTTGCGATCCTTGTGTATGCTAAAAGAACAGAGCTGATTTTCTGAACTATCTCACTGAATTGATGCTCGTTTGTGTTGATGGGAGGAGGAGTGGGAGTGGGCCGGGGTTATATACGGGAGAGCCGGAGCAAAACAGGCGGCTGCAGGCGTTGGTTTTCCAGGAAACCAGGTGCTTTCAGATCCACCTTTGCTTGCTTGCGCCGCATCTGCCGCTGTCGACGTCGACGTCCCTGTGCAAGTGGCTGCGCACCTCGTTTTCCGGCCGATATGACCAAGCCGGCAGAGATGAGATACGAGTAATGGGCGTGAAGCTTTACACGGAGTAAAAGTATGAATATTCATGAAAAAGGGAAACACTATAGTTCTTCATTTTATTTTTACTTTTTTTTCCTCAGCGTGCAAATCCATATGTATTTCTCTATACAATTTTGTTTGATTAAGGAAATGAGATCAACAATTTTTTTAATAAATTGCTTCCTTTACTACGTGCAAATTTTGTTGACTTTTCAAAAAGAGGTCGGTGGTTTGATTTCTTTTTGGTGCATTACATGCACGTCAAACCTCTGCCTTGCTCCCATGTCATTTTCGAGGCACCTTGAAGTTCTTACAATCTACAAAAACTGTGATTGTCTGTTTCAAAGCTGACTTACAAAATCTTATTTATAAGTGCCATTGATTTTGTATTCTATGTGAAGACAGTAGTTGTATGTCTCATAAGTTGCATATAATTTGGTCGAATTTGGTAATAATTGTTTCCCGGGTGAGTTAGAAATGACAGTCTGCGTGAAAATGAGTTGAATGAGGCGTATGTTCTACTCAAGGTGATCTCGCAAAACATTAGTATTATAAGAAAAAGCTACCTATCTTTCACACATAAATGTAAGAAAGAAAATAATAGTAACTTAATTGCGGTTAAAATCATACATAGACATAGCCCGTATTTTGATTTTTTTTTTGCATGAACCGCAAGTGATGTCCTTAAATTTTTCACACCACACCAAATCAACCATTTCAATGGTTTTGACATGAGAATCAACACCTCACCTACAGCAATGCCACACAAGCAGACTGACATGGCATGTTGTATTAACTCATTCCATCAGCTTGTCCTTCTCTCCCTAGGATGGAGTTTCCCAAGGTCGATTGCGGAAATGGGTTGAAGATGTCAAGGAGGTTCTTCTATGAGGTACGTTGCACCTGCTTGTGCGCTGGTGGTCACCAAATTTCGGATGTAGCAGTCACCATGCTAAAGCCAACCTTATCACCCCGACTGCTCCATGGAGAACTCGATCAATGGATGTAAGCCCATAACCACTATACCGTTGTAACCAGGGTGGGCCCACCATAATTCATGGGTATTCTGTGTCAAAATTTATTTGTATTGTTCGCTCTTCTTTATATTCTTGCTCTTTCTCTTATATGTAGTGTGACTAATGCATCAAATATTAAATATGATGCAAGAATAGCGCAATTGGTTATTGCACATATTGATTACTTGTAGTGTATTTTTTATTCATTCACATTGTTTCTTAAGGTTGATATTTTTTTAAACTAAAGCGTGCACGAGCGCAAGGCTCACCCAACCGAGGAACATGTCTATATTCGGAAAATCAAAGAATAATTGTACATGTATAATGTATTGTGTATATCTTAGTGTGTTGCAAAAAGGAATTATACAAGCGAGAAATATGCTTCACCTAGTACTACTAAAATATGCTTGTCACCGTGCTGAAGTCAGTGTGTTAACCACTTGCTGGGAGTAGTGGCACTTGGTCTAATATGATTGGTGGTAGTACACCGACACCGATAAGCACACTCTCATCATGCAAATCTGCCAACATAGAGTTCATTTAGTCCACTCTAGGCACGCACGCAGCGCATCCCGGAGTCTTGTCCTCGTCGTCTTGGGATCGGCAAGTGATTAGACTAACAATCCTGCTTTCTGCAACGCGGTTTAGTCAGACTCACGTAGGTTAACTATGTTTTTTGGCCACATGCTCTTGAGGAGACGCGGACGGGCAGGGAAAACCAGAGGCCCGAGGCCATGGTTAACACCATACCGCCGAGCGCCGGCCGTCTGCTTCATGTCAGCGTTTTTGCTCATGCAAAAGTATATGTCTCACTCTCACTCTATCATCACGCCGATCAGAAAACACGTTTAGTTAACTTACTAATGTCATCACTCTGATCACATTTAGTTTAACATATCATTGTGTCGGCTCAGCAGAGTGCAGAGCAAAGAAATTCAGAGCACGTCGCCACGAACGATCTCAGTCGTGCAGCAGGTCAACGCCACACCTGATCACCAGTTCACCACAGCGATACAGAAGGGTGTAACATGCCCGGAAGCTCCACCTGCTGTGAGCCATGTCGACTCCAGCAACAAAGCATATCCATGTTCCCCATCAAAATAATCAGAGAAGAATTTGGTTGCAAGGGGCGCATGTGCATGTTCCCCATCAAAGTAATTAGAGAAGAATTTTGTTGAAAGAGACCCGACGCCACAATCTCTAATGGCCTTTGTCGCAGCGACATGGTGATATCCGATTTGATTTGACCACAAGAGATGCGAGATCTTGGAGGGCAGCCCGATGTTCTATCCTGTGTTTAGAGTTGGGCTGTTCTGTACAGGTAGCTGAAGCTGCTCTGAGCTACTCCTCTCCCTGTATAACTCTGAACTTTCTTCCTATCCTGATAAAGATTGATCTTTGGCCTTCCAGAAAATATCCACAGAAGCACATGGACAAGGAGGGTGATGTAAACTCATAGCCGAAATTTTCATCATCATCATCGTGCTGTATTTACAATAGATCATGTGGTTGTCACATAACCACAAGCTGCAACAAACTCAACACCCCTAGCTCCTAATTTGGGCCCCAACAGCTAAGGTACATGACCGTCCTCATCCCCTCTTCCGCCTTCTCCGCTCGCCGCTTCTCCACCATAGAGGCCGGAAGCTGCTTGGTGCCCTGCGAGGCGCCCCCACGGACGTTGGCCTTGGCTGCCCGGTGGATGGACCTGAGGGCATAGTTCCAGCGGCAGAGCCCGGCCTGATCCTTGAGCGCCTCCACGGCGCTGACGCTCATCGCCACCATCCACGATGTCTTTGCCGGACCAGCCATCGCTTCTCCTTCTCCTTGGTCTTGATGCGCTGCTAGACACTGGAAACTGACTTGCGATTCTTGTGTATGGTGCTAGTGGAATTTTCTTGAACTGTCTCACTGAACTGATGCTATCTTGTGTTGATGGAAGGAAGAGTGGGAGTGGGCCGGGGTTATATAGACGGGAGGGCCGGAGCAAAACAGGCGGCAGCGGGCGGTGGTTTTCCAGGATACTGGGTGCTTTCGGGTCCACCTTTGCTTCTTGCGCCACACCTCTCGCTGTCGACGCACGGCCGGCGCAGGTGGCTGCCACCTCGCCCCATCTTGTTTTTTCTGCGCCCGAGCGGTTGGATTTGTCCACTGGGACCGGACAACCCGGCAGATATTAGATAATAGTTCATTTTCGTTTTAGACCGGGCGCCTCAAACCCTCGTGGTACGCCGACGGTCCGGTCACTTACCGGTAAAAAGAAAATCAGTTCAGACGGACGCATCAAACCGGCTTCAAATACCCGGGGCGACCGGCACGGCGGAATATTGGACGAGTATGGGAGGCCCGAGCGTGTCTGTCATGTAGGACCAGGCCCATGCTTCCCATCTCGAGTTCCGCTTCGGTACACCCGCCTAACAAAACGTATAAAGGGCAATATAGTCATTTCACATACCGTACACAGTTTTGTATGTACATATTTATGTATGGCGGGCGTCAATACAGTGTTATTTGCACCTTGTTTTTTTTATCTTCAAAAAGTATAGGCTTCACTAAGTAAGTAGGGCTCGAACCTACACACCGTTCCTTCAATACTCAAGGCCAATCGTACCAAAGTGCTTGTTTCATACTACTCCTACTTCTTATTGAACGATAACGCTAATAGAAAAGCATGCGTCTCCAACCTGATTTTTTTCGTTTGTCCGCTTTTCTTCGGGGTTTTTCCATTTTCCATTTTCTTTTTTTTCTTATTTCTTTCTATTTTGGTTCCTTTTCTTAATTTGCAGACCTTTCAAAATGGAAAACAATATATATCCATGTCAGATTGATGCAAGAAGTTGGGGTCTTTTATCCATGTCAACAAAATAACAGTTGAGAGGAGTGTGCTAAACTAGGCCAGACGGGTGCGCATCCATGCACATTTAGTTTTTCTAATTATAAAGTTCAAAAAGGAGAAAAAATGAATCTACGAAAAAAGAAAAGAAAAAAAAACTAGAAAATAGAAATACACTTAGGCCTTACTTTAACTAGGCGATGACATCGCTCCCGTCGGGTGCCTTTTGGTCCGGCCCAAGCGTTCGCGAACTTAAAAAAAGTTCATCAATTTTGAAAGGAAATGTTGACGATTTGAAACAAAATTGCGGCCTTTGACAATGTTCGTAAAAGTTAAAAAGAATTTGTAGATTTGGAAAAAAGTTCATGGATTTGAAAACAAAGATTGTAAACTTAAAAAAATATTCACAAATTTTAAAAGTTCATGGATTTGAAAACAAAGATTGTAAACTTAAAAAAACATTCACAAATTTTAAAAGTTCATGGATTTTAGGAAAGGTTCACAATTTAAAAATAGTTCATGAATTTCAATAAAGAAAAGAGAAAAAAATAGAAGGAAAATACGACAATTAATAACCCAAAAAATAAAACCACAACTTTTAAAAACTATTCATGTTTTGGAAGATGTTCGGAAATTGTTCATGTTTTGAAATTTTTCTCAAATTTCAAAATATGTTTTCTCAACTTTGTTCATAAACTCAATAACCATTGGGCATTTCAAAATTTTCACATTTTTTTCAATTAAGGTTTTGTATTTTTTTCAGAAAATATTTCTGATATGTGAACACTGTTGTGTTTTATTATATGTTTTGCGCTGTAAAGTACCACAAGCAACTGTCGGGTGAAGTGGTTAGCAGCGCATGGCATCCAGTGTGAGGTCTTGGTTCAATTCCTCATGATCTCTTCTTTTCCTCACTATTTTTACCCTTATATTGAACGTGGCGTGCCTTAGTGGCCCGTGTAATTCGTATATGACTCACAACGTACTTTAGAAAAAGACCATCTTGTCCTTTATTATGAAGAGGTATAGAGCAATCTCAACCATTGATGTGATTGATGTGTTTAGAGGGGGTGTACCGAAGTGGAAGTGACTCACAACGTACTTTAGAAAAAGACCATCTTGTCCTTTATTATGAAGAGGTATAGAGCAATCTCAACCATTGATGTGATTGATGTGTTTAGAGGGGGTGTACCGAAGTGGAAGTGACTCACAACGTACTTTAGAAAAAGACCATCTTGTCCTTTATTATGAAGAGGTATAGAGCAATCTCAACCATTGATGTGATTGATGTGTTTAGAGGGGGTGTACCGAAGTGGAAGTGACTCACAACGTACTTTAGAAAAAGACCATCTTGTCCTTTATTATGAAGAGGTATAGAGCAATCTCAACCATTGATGTGATTGATGTGTTTAGAGGGGGTGTACCGAAGTGGAAGTGACTCACAACGTACTTTAGAAAAAGACCATCTTGTCCTTTATTATGAAGAGGTATAGAGCAATCTCAACCATTGATGTGATTGATGTGTTTAGAGGGGGTGTACCGAAGTGGAAGTGACTCACAACGTACTTTAGAAAAAGACCATCTTGTCCTTTATTATGAAGAGGTATAGAGCAATCTCAACCATTGATGTGATTGATGTGTTTAGAGGGGGTGTACCGAAGTGGAAGTGTCCCATCTTCTTTCTATGCTCCAAGTCTCACCCTCCTCTCCTGCCACTTCGGTGTGACATGGATCGGGTCCGCGGGTCTTTTACAGAACTCCAAGCAACAGAAACCAATGAAAAGCATACAACGTCCAAATAATCAGAGGTAAAATTGTTGGAAGGAACACAAACATCAGACTCTCTAACGGCCTCCATTGCAGCGACCTTGAGGTGTTCAAATTAATTTGAAAAGGTCTGAGATCGAACTCCTTTTCGGTTTTCACTGTTCTACCTTTGTTCAGAGTTTGGCTGTTTTGTACAGGCAGCTGAAGCTCCTCTGTTTTCTATTGAACACCTCGCTCTGCTGACTTGATCTCCCTGTGTGAACTTTCTCCCCCTCTTGATACAGCATGGCCTTTGGCCTTTCAAAAAAGCCACTGAAGCACATGGATGGACAAGTAGGGCGATATTAATTATGAACTCATAGCCAAAATTTTCATCATCATCATCGTCGTGGTATCTTTACAAACCGATCAGGGGTCAACCAGAGCCAAGTCTCAGGCCATGGATGCTTACTAATACTAAGTTGCTTGCGGCAACA
Organism: Triticum urartu; assembly: GCF_003073215.2. Classification (NCBI taxonomy): domain Eukaryota; kingdom Viridiplantae; phylum Streptophyta; class Magnoliopsida; order Poales; family Poaceae; genus Triticum; species Triticum urartu. The sequence goes on from NC_053023.1 coordinate 725,794,044, forward strand.
AACACAACACTCCTAGCTACTACCACTCCTAATTTAGGCCCCAGCAGCTAAGGTACATGACAGTCCTCAGCCCCTCCTCGGCCTTCTCCGCTGGGCGCCTCTTGGCCACGGCGGACACTGAGGCAGGCAGCTCCTTGTTACCCTGCGAGACGCCGCTGCGGACGTTGGCCTTGGCTGCCCGGTGGATGGACCTGAGCGTGTAGTTCCAGCGGCAGAGCCCGGCCTGGTCCTTGAGCGCCTCCACAGTGCCCACGCTCATCGCCACCATCCACGATGCCTTGGCTGGAGCTGCCATGGTCTATGCTTCTTGCTGCGTTGCTTACAGCTACGGTACCGAAGGAACTGATGCTTGCTTGTGTTGATGGGGGAAGAGTGGGAGTGGGACGGGGTTATATACGTCGAGAGCCGGAGCAAAACAGGCGGCCGCGGGCTCTGGTTTTCCAGCATACCGGGTGCTTTCACGAGAGCTCGTTCTCCCAGCAGATCTTGCTTTCCTCCGTGGTTTTGTCCATTACGATCGGACAAGGCAGAGATAAGATAAGATTGGAGTGACGCTTCCTCGAGGACATGGTTTCCACCATACCAGGGGCCGGCCGTGTGCTCTTCGTGACTTCGTGTCAGCGTTTGATACGCTCATACGCATACGCGGCGCACCTGCACACCGCGAGGAGACACCTGAGTCTGATCAGAAAAGGCTTCTTATCAGTATGGCTTAATGACTGCATATCACTCTGATCTGATCAGAAAACCTACAGATGGTCAGGATTAATTGACTCTGTAATGTGCACAATCCTCCTTTGTCCTCTGCTTACTCATTCTCAGACGTAGGTTAACTAGGATTTTTGTCAGCATGCTCTTGGGCTGACCACGAGAGCGGATGTATTGGCGAAAGCAAGAAACATGAAGCTGTTTTTATGCTTATTTGAACAACTATCTGGTCTTAAAATTAACTTTCATAAGAGCGAATTGTTTTGCTTTGGAAGAGCAAAGGAGGACCAGGACACGTATAAACAATTGTTCGGATGTGAATTGGGTTCCTTACCGTTTACGTACTTAGGTATACCCATTCATCATCGTAAACTGACTAACAATGAGTGGAAATGCATCAAGGATTGCTTTGAAAAGAAACTGAGCTGTTGGAAAGGAAAGCTCATGTCATACGGAGGACGATTGATTCTGATTAATTCGGTCCTTACTAGTATGCCTATGTTTCTCTTATCCTTTTTCCAGGTTCCGGTGGGAGTCAGGAAAAGGTTAGATTTTTACTGATCTCGGTTCTTTTGGCAGAATGACGACCTCAAACAAAAGTACAGGCTTGCTATGTGGGATATAATATGTAGGCCTAAGGACCAAGGGGGTCTAGGCATTGAAAATTTGGAAGTTAAAAACATATGTCTCCTTAGCAAATGGCTTTTTAAACTTTCGACCGAGACGGAAGCTACTTTGGCTCAGATTTTGCGTAATAAGTATCTTTATGCTAAAACCCTGGCCCAGGTAAATGTGAGGCCTTCCGACTCACCCTTTTGGAAGGGTTTGATGAGAGTCAAACATCTTTTTATCAACAAGTCAAAATTTATTGTCGAGAATGGAGCCACTACGAGATTTTGGGAGGATACGTGGCTTGGGGAGACTCCCCTTGCACTTCAATACCCTACTTTGTACAACATTGTGCGACGTAGAGAAGCCTACGTTGCATCTGTTCTACAATCCACTCCCCTCAATATTAGTTTTCGGAGGACGCTAGTCGGAAATCGTTGGGAGGCTTGGCTCCACCTTGTTAGACGTTTAATGGAGGTTCGGCTGAACCAGCAACCAGATCAATTGCGTTGGAAACTTACTAAGACCGGTGCGTTCTCGGTTAAGTCTATGTATCTGGATGTCATTAACTCTAGCGTTGTCCCTTCCTCGATTCACGTTTGGAAAGTAAAGGTTCCCTTACGCATCAAAGTGTTTATGTGGTTTGTGCATAAACAAGTCATTTTGACTAAGGATAATCTGGCAAAACGCAACTGGATGGGCTCATCTAGGTGTAGCTTTTGCGATAATAATGAAAACATCAAACACCTCTTCCTCGATTGTCCGTTGGCTAAGATTCTGTGGCGGTCGATTCATATTGCGTTTAATATTAATCAACCCACCTCTATCAACATGTTATTTGGACCATGGCTTGATGGGGTTGATTCCGATACTGCAAGACACATTCATGTTGGCGTTTGTGCTTTACTTTGGGCAGTATGGAACTGCAAAAATGATTTAGTATTTAACAGATCAACAAACATTCACTTTTTGCAGGTTATCTTCAGGGCCACGGCATTCATCCGTATGTGGTCGCTACTCACTCCGACGGAGGCCAGGGAGCGTATGGTTACTGCGTCTACCCGATGGGAGATGGTAACGCGGGATATTTTCAACCGGTTTGGATGGCGGTCATGTAATAGGATAGGCATGTAGTGCTCCTATTGTGTTTGCCAGCCGGTTGTGGCTTAGGATTTCAGCTCTTTCGAGCTTTTGCTTCTTTTTTTCGCTCATCGATACTTAGAGACTTTGTTACTGGATTTCTTTTTTAATTTTATGAGCCGTATGCATCTTTCTGATGCAGAGGCTGGGGTAAACCCCCTTTTTGAAAGAAAACGAGAGCGGATGTATGGGAGACACGGACGGGCAGCCGAAACCAGAGGCCGGAGGCCATGGTTTCCACGATATAACAGCCGGCCATAACCGCCTGCTTCGTGTCAGCGTATTACCGTCGAGGACATGGTTTCCATCATACCAGGGGCCGGCCGTGTGCTCTTCGTGACTTCGTCCCAGCGTTTGATACGCTCATGCGCATACGCGGCGCACTTGCACACCGCAAGGGAGTAAATTACATAAAATTACCACTTTAAAGGTTAGATTTGTAAAAAACACTACAATACATTTTTTTTTACAAAAAACACCACGTCTACGGTAATCTTTTTGCAAAAAACACTGATCGGCGGATCAAGCTCAATTAAGTGAGTTTATGACAGGTGGGGTCCATTTTTTGCCTACGTGGCATAACAGTTTAGGTTTAATACGAAAAGCCCCCCAACTTTCTCTCCCTTTCCCAGGCCCATCCCGACCCCGACCACGGCCGCCATCCGTCCCAACCCTCGGTCGCCCCCATCCCGATCCCCGCAGAGTCCTGCCGTCGCCGTTCCTGCACCGAGGGCGAGGCAGAGGACACCGCCCGTGGCCCATCTCTACCCCCACTCCCCCCCTGGCCGAGGAGCGGCTAGAGCCGGCGTCCCCCGCCCCTTTTCTCCCCAGGCCGCCGTCGTGTCCCATCCGAATCTGGCCACATTGGCTTTTTGCAAATGGTCTACAGACAGTGGCAATGGCGCTTTGCTCCGGCACAACACCGCCCGCGAGTCCCCGCAGTTGGAGACGATGATGTGGGACGAGCAGACGAGCGCGGTCACCACCTCGTCCCCGCGGTGTTCGGCGCCTCGAGCTCGGCGTCCGCGCGGCAAAAGCAGTCCACGAACGCCTTCCCCCACTGCTTCTTGGAGTCCATAGATCTCTGATCATCGCAGCCGCTGACACGGTCCTCTGCGGCGCGCAGCTCCTCGGCGAGCACGGCATGGCGCCTGTCTCGGCAGTAGTCGGCGACCTGGGCACAACTCTATATGGTGAGCGCGTGGGGCTACATCGGGAGGACGACGACCAGAGCAACGGCGTTCTGCACCCACTGCCGACGGACAAATCGGACAACGCGCCGCCAATCTGCTGCAGAACGACAACCAGGGGCTAATTGCGTTTTTCATTTTTGATTTAGGGGTGTCTATGTAAAATTCTAGGGTCTAGTTTGTAATTTTAGATTAAAATTCACCTGGCACAAAAATATCTTTGTTTGCAATTATGGAGCACCCTGCTTGAGTCAATCGAGCTCTACTTTTGCTATAAAATGTTCCTGGCAGATTGTTAACATGTTTAGCAATTTTGCCGAGCTTGTTGTTGTTGATCCGTGCATTCTATGATGTTGTTCTTGCCATGTATAGCTTCTATGCTATGTCTATTTTCTGGGTGTATGTTTAGTTTGTCATGCAATGCCTCGTAGTGAGTGCATCGAGCTCGTAAACATGCCAACTTGATGTCTGTTTTGCCATGCTCCAGTTTCTCACTAAGTCTGAATCTGTTTATATTTTTGCTATGTTCACATGCTTGCAATTCTATTTTCTGATCCCTTTTGGCTCATAGTCACTAAGGGACTTTTGTTATATGCTTAGAGTAGCTTCATGCCATGCCTTGCTTTGCCACGATATGTTCCTGTATCATATAGTTATCATGCTCTAAAGATTGCTTCCTGATGATAAATTCCTGACTTGTTAATTTCACTAAGTCTGAAACCTGTTATCTTTTGCACTTTTGTCATGCTTGTTTGAGCCTGTTATTGAGTGAATTAGCCGTAGCTCAGTGTTCATCTTTTGTCAAGCATCATGAGTGGATCCCTGCCATGTATTTTGTTGCTATGTTTGAGTGCTGTAGCATGTTGTTCTTGATGCATTTAGGAGGCTACTTGCTGTTTATCGCAGACCGATGCCATATTTGTTTTGCTTGCCATTTCCAAACCGTGCATCCGATTCCGGTGATCTTTATATTGATTTCAATCAAAATCAACTACCCTTTCCAGTGGCACTCTTGGATTTCCAAGTTGAGGCCAGGTTCAATCATTCCTTTCCAAATCTTGCATATGCATCACATATCGCATCCCGCATATCATACCATGTTTGCATCATGTTGTTTGAGCATTGCATGTGGTTGATTGTGTTCCTTTTGGTTGTTGTTCTTGTTTGGGTAGAGCCGGGAGACGAGTACGAGAACGAGGAGCCCGTTGAGTTCGCTTACGAGGATCAAGTCAACTCTGAGAAATTTGCAGGCAAGATGATCATACCCTCGAAATCACTTCTATCTTTGCTTGCTAGATGCTCGCTCTTTTGCTATGCCTATGCTACGATACCTACCACTTTCTTATCATGCCTCCCATATTGCCATGTCAAACCTCTAACCCACCATGTCCTAGCAAACCGTTGTTTGGCTATGTTACCGCTTTGCTCAGCCCCTCTTATAGCGTTGCTAGTTACATGTGAAGATTGGAGATCGTTCCTTGTTGGAACTTGTTTATTGTTGGGATATCACCATATTATCTTGTTTATCTTAATGCACCTATATACTTGGTAAAGGGTGGAAGGCTCGGCCCTATGCCTAGTGTTTTGTTCCACTCTTGCCGCCCTAGTTTCCGTCATATCGGTGTTATGTTCCCGGATTTTGCGTTCCTTACACGGTTGGGTTATAATGGGAACCCCTTGACAGTTCGCCTTGAATAAAACTCCTCCAGCAATGCCCAACATTGGTTTTACCATTCGCCACCTAGCCTCCTTTTCCCTTGGGTTTGCGGAGCCCAAGGGTCATCTTTATTTAACCCCCCGGGCCAGTGCTCCTCTGAGTGTTGGTCCAAAACAGAGCCACTTGCAGCGCCACCTCGGGGAAACTTGAGGGTTGGTTTTAGTTGTACGTAGTGTTCATCTGAGTGTGCCCTGAGAACAAGATATGTGTAGCTCCTATCGGGATTTGTCAGCACATTCGGGCGGTGTTGCTGGACTTGTTTTACCATTGTCGAGGATGTCTTATAACCAGGATGTCGAGTCTGATCAGATTGTCTTGGGAGAAGGAATATCTTTTGTTGACCGTGAGAGCTTGTGATTGGCTAAGTTGGGACTCCCCTGTAGGGATTTGAACTTTCGAAAGCCGTGCCCGCGGTTATGGGAAGATGGGAATTTGTTAATTTCTGGTTGTAGGTAACCTGAAACTTAACTTAATTAAAATGCATCAACCGCGTGTGTAACCGTGATGGTCTCTTCCCGGCGGAGTCCGGGAAGTGAACACGGTGTTGGAGTAATGTTTGACGTAGGTTGTTCTAGGATCACTTCTTGATCATAGTTTGTCGCTCGTGCCTTTGCCTTCTCTTCTCGCTCTCTTTTGCGTATGATAGCCACCATATATGCTAGTCGCTTGCTGCAGCTCCACATCATACCTTTACCTTACCTATAAGCTTAAATAGTCTTGATCGCGAGGGTGTGAGATTGCTGAGTCCCCGTGACTCACAGATTTACTTCCAAAACCAGATGCAAGGACCGATGATACCGCTCCAGATGATATGACCGAGCTCAAGTGGGAGTTCGATGAAGACTCTCGTCGTTACTACGTGTCTTTCCCAGATGATCAGTAGTGGTGCCCAGTTGGGGCGATCGGGGACTATGTTGCATTTGGGGTTTATCTTTATTTTGGTTCCGTAGTCGGACCTTGAGTGTATTGGATGAATGTAATGTTATTTATGTATTTGTGTGACGTGGCGAGTGTAAGCCAACTATGTATCTTTTCCCTTATTGTATTACATGGGTTGTTTGCGAAGATTACCTCACTTGCGACATTGGTTTCAATGCTGTTATGCCTCTTAGTCGTGCTTCGACACGTGGAGATATAGCCGCATCGAGGGCGTTACAAGTTGGTATCAGAGCCTTCCCCGACCTTAGGAGCCCCCTGCTTGATCGAATCGTTGGCGTTGTTGAGTCTAGAAAAATGTTTTGAGTCATTTAGGAATTATATATATCGGAGAGTAGGAATTCTTTTTACTCCTTAGTCCCTTCGTCGCTCTGGTGAGGCATCCTGACGTAGAGTTTTGACTCTTCTCTTCTCAAATTTCACTAAATTTTTTAGGATCACGCGGGTATCTTGGAATCGTTCCGATGGTTTTGTGACGAGAACATTGTTCTTGGTGCCTCCTGACATTTAGGGGTTGTGGCAGTGTCCCGGGGAGTTGAGCTCCGAGGTGTTGTCACAAATTTTATCGTTGCAGTTCTGGAATACCTGAGTTTCGCCGACATCGAAAATCTCTTTTATGCAGTTGTTGGTGAGATAACCTCGACGCCACCCAGTACTGGGGCGGGAGTTCGGGAGTATTGCCATAACTCGTATAACGGATGCTTTTCGAAGTTTCTTTGGTTATGTGTTGAAGGATGGATACAGCTGGATGTAGGATTTGCTAGTTTGGGTGAGATATTATGCTTCCCCTGTATCCCCAACACCTGATTGCATAACCGGAAAGTTCTGGAGTTTCATAGGTGGGAATTCATGTAGCTCTAGTTCTTCTTCCGAGATATTTGGTTTGTGATTGGGTAATCCTCACCAAGTATTTGTTCTGTCCGTACCTTGTTGTTTTATTCTTCTACCTCTATCTAAGTGGCTTCTCAATTTATGGAAATGTGACCATTTCAATTGGAATGCATTCGTTCATTTTGTTCGGATGTGAAGACTATATATGTTGCAATTTCAATCTTTGATTCAGCTTGAATATTTGTCTGTCAATGCTAACGGATGTCACCCTCTTCAGGATGGCTCCTGCTAAGGGTCAGAATCAGAATCAGGATCCGCCACCACCACCTCCACCTCCGGAGGCATGGCAAGCTGTGATGGCCGCTACCAATGCAAACACGCAGCTGATCATGCAAATTCTGCAAGAGCGCAACCAAGGGAATCATGGCCATGGCAACAATCAGAATCAGTTTGCTACACTCAACCAGTTCCTCGCTAACCAGCCAAAGACCTTCAGCAACTGTGTCGAGGCCTCAGACGCTGATGATTGGCTCGTGGATATATAAGCATTTCGAGTGCAGTAACGTCAGGCCTGAGGACTTTGTCAAGTTTGCCTCCTTCCAACTCAAAGACCAAGCTGCAGAATGGTTTCAGCAATACAAAGATTCCAGAGGAGGCCGTGTGATTACCTGGGATGAATTCCGTTCAAGACTTCAAAGCATCACAAAATTCCTACAGAGTGTTGTCAGCACAAGCAAATCTATGGAGTCAACTAGCAACGAGAGGAGAGTGCATCTACATACCCTTGTAGATCGCGAGCGGAAGCGTTCAAGAGAACGGGGATGATGGAGTCGTACTCGCCGTGATCCAAATCACCGATGACCAAGTGCCGAACGGACGACACCTCCGCGTTCAACACACGTACGGAGCGATGACGTCTCCTCCTTCTTGATCCAGCAAGGGGGAAGGAGAGGTTGATGAAGATCCAGCAGCACGACGGCGTGGTGGTGGATGCAGCAATGATCGCAGCAGGGCTTCGCCGAGCTTCTGCGAGAGGGAGAGGTGTAGCAGGGGAGAGGGAGGCGCCAAGGCTTCAGGGTGCGGCTGCCCTCCCTCCCCCTTTATATAGGCCCCCTAGGGGGGGCGCCGGCCCTGGAGATGGGATCTCCCAAGGGGGGGCGGCGGCCAAGGGGGTGGAGTGCCCCCCAAGGCAAGTGGAGGCGCCCCCACCCTAGGGTTTCCAACCCTAGGCGCAGGCCCAAGGGGGGCACCAGCCCACTATGGGCTGGTTCCCCTCCCCACTTCAGCCCATGGGGCCCTCCGGGATGGGTGGCCCCACCCGGTGGACCCCCGGGACCCATCCGGTGGTCCCGGTACAATACCGGTGACCCCGAAACTTTCCCGATGGCCGAAAATACACTTCCTATATATAATTCTTCACCTCCGGACCATTCCGGAACTCCTCGTGACGTCCAGGATCTCATCCGGGACTCCGAACAACTTTCGGATTACTGCATACTCATATCTCTACAACCCTAGCGTCACCGAACCTTAAGTGTGTAGACCCTACGGGTTCGGGAGACACGTAGACATGACCGAGACGGCTCTCCGGCCAATAACCAACAGCGGATCTGGATACCCATGTTGGCTCCCACATGCTCCTCGATGATCTCATCGGATGAACCACGATGTCGAGGATTCAAGCAACCCCGTATACAATTCCCTTTGTCAATCGGTACGTTACTTGCCCGAGACTCGATCGTCGGTATCCCAATACCTGTTCATCTCGTTACCGGCAAGTCACTTTACTCGTACCGTAATGCATGATCCCGTGATCAACACTTGGTCACATTGAGCTCATTATGATGATGCATTACCGAGTGGGCCCAGAGATACCTCTCCGTCATACGGAGTGACAAATCCCAGTCTCGATTCGTGCCAACCCAACAGACACTTTCGGAGATACCTGTAATGTACCTTTATAGTCACCCAGTTATGTTGTGACGTTTGGTACACCCAAAGCACTCCTACGGTATCCGGGAGTTGCACAATCTCATGGTCTAAGGAAATGATACTTGACATTCAGAAAAGCACTAGCAAACGAACTACACGATCTTGTGCTAAGCTTAGGATTGGGTCTTGTCCATCACATCATTCTCCTAATGATGTGATCCTTATCAATGACATCCCATGTCCATAGCCAGGAAACCATGACTATCTGTTGATCAACGAGCTAGTCAACTAGAGGCTCACTAGGGACATTTATGGTCTATGTTTATTCACACATGTATTACGATTTCCGGATAACACAATTATAGCATGAATAAAGACAATTATCATGAACAAGGAAATATAATAATAATGCTTTTATTATTGCCTCTAGGGCATATTTCCAACAGTCTCCCACTTGCACTAGAGTCAATAATCTAGTTACATTGTGATGAATCGAACACCCATGGAATTCTGGTGTTGATCATGTTTTGCTCTAGGGAGAGGTTTAGTCAACGGATCTGCTACATTCAGGTCCGTATGTACTTTACAAATCTCCATGTCTCCATTTTGAACATTTTCACGAATGGAGTTGAAGCGACGCTTGATGTGCCTTGTCTTCTTGTGAAACCTGGGCTCCTTGGCAAGTGCAATAGCTCCAGTGTTGTCACAAAAGAGTTTGATTGGCCCCGACGCATTGGATATGACTCCTAGGTCGGTGATGAACTCCTTCACCCATATTGCTTCATGTGCTGCCTCCGAGGCTGCCATGTACTCCACTTCACATGTAGATCCCGCCACGACGCTCTGCTTGCAGCTGCACCAGCTCACTGCTCCACCATTCAACATATACACGTATCCGGTTTGTGACTTAGAGTCATCCAGATCTGTGTCGAAGCTAGCGTCGACATAACCCTTTACGACGAGCTCTTCGTCACCTCCATAAACGAGAAACATTTCCTTAGTCCTTTTCAGGTACTTCAGGATATTCTTGACCGCTGTCCAGTGTTCCTTGCCGGGATTACTTTGGTACCTTCCTACCAAACTTACGGCAAGGTTTACATCAGGTCTGGTACACAGCATGGCATACATAATAGAACCTATGGCTGAGGCATAGGGGATGACACTCATCTCTTCTATTTCTTCTGCCGTGGTCGGACATTGAGCTGAGCTCAATTTCACACCTTGTAATACAGGTAAGAACCCCTTCTTAGAATGATCCATATTGAACTTCTTCAATATCTTATCAAGGTATGTGCTTTGTGAAAGACCTATGAGGCGTCTTGATCTATCTCTATAGATTTTGATGCCTAATATATAAGTAGCTTCTCCAAGGTCCTTCATTGAAAAACTCTTATTCAAGTAGGCCTTGATGCTATCCAAGAGTTCTATATCATTTCCCATCAAAAGTATGTCATCCACATATAATATGAGAAATGCTACAGAGCTCCCACTCACTTTCTTGTAAACGCAGGCTTCTCCATAAGTCTGCGTAAACCCAAACGCTTTGATCATCTCATCAAAGCGAATGTTCCAACTCCGAGATGCTTGCACCAGCCCATAAATCGAGCGTTGGAGCTTGCACACCTTGTCAGCGTTCTTAGGATCGACAAAACCTTCCGGCTGCATCATATACAATTCTTCCTTAAGGAAACCATTAAGGAATGCCGTTTTGACGTCCATTTGCCATATCTCATAATCGTAGAATGCGGCAATTGCTAACATGATTCGGACGGACTTTAGCTTCGCTACCGGTGAGAAAGTCTCATCGTAGTCAACCCCTTGAACTTGTCGATAACCCTTAGCGACAAGCCGAGCTTTATAGATGGTCACATTACCATCCGCGTCTGTCTTCTGCTTAAAGATCCATTTATTCTCTATGGCTCGCCGTTCAACGGGCAAGTCAGTCAAAGTCCATACTTCGTTTTCATACATGGATCCTATCTTGGATTTCATGGCTTCTAGCCATTTGTCGGAATCCGGGCCCGCCATCGCTTCTTCATAGTTCGAAGGTTCACCGTTGTCTAACAACATGATTTCCAAGACAGGGTTGCCGTACCACTCTGGTGCGGAACGTGTCCTCGTGGACCTTCGAATCTCAGTAGGAGCTTGATCAGAAGTATCTTGATCATTATCATTAACTTCCTCTCTAGTCGGTGTAGGCACCTCAGGAACATTTTCTTGAGTTGCGCCATTTGCCGGTTCAAGAGGTAATACTTCATCAAGCTCTACTTTCCTCCCACTTACTTCTTTCGAGAGAAACTCTTTCTCTAGAAAGGACCCATTCTTGGCAACAAAGATCTTGCCTTCGGATCTGAGGTAGAAGGTGTACCCAATAGTTTCTTTTGGGTATCCTATGAAGACGCATTTTTCCGACTTGGGTTCGAGCTTCTCAGGTTGAAGTTTCTTCACATAAGCATCGCATCCCCAAACTTTTAGAAACGACAGCTTAGGTTTCTTCCCAAACCATAATTCATACGGTGTCGTCTCAACGGATTTCGACGGAGCCCTATTTAAAGTGAATGCGGCAGTCTCTAAAGCATAGCCCCAAAAAGATAGCGATAAATCAGTAAGAGACATCATAGACCGCACCATATCCAATAGAGTGCGATTACGACGTTCGGACACACCGTTACGTTGAGGTGTTCCAGGCGGCGTGAGTTGTGAAACTATTCCACATTTTCTTAAGTGTGTACCAAATTCGTGACTCAAGTATTCTCCTCCACGATCTGATCGTAGAAACTTGATTTTCCTATCACGTTGATTCTCAACCTCACTCTGAAATTCCTTGAACTTTTCAAAGGTTTCAGACTTGTGTTTCATTAAGTAGACATACCCATATCTACTTAAGTCATCAGTGAGGGTGAGAACATAACGATAGCCACCGCGAGCCTCAACACTCATTGGACCGCACACATCAGTATGTATGATTTCCAATAAGTCGGTTGCTCACTCCATTGTTCCTGAGAACGAAGTCTTGGTCATTTTACCCATAAGGCATGGTTCGCACGTGTCAAATGATTCATAATCAAGAGACTCTAAAAGTCCATCTGCATGGAGCTTCTTCATGCGTTTGACACCTATGTGACCAAGGCGGCAGTGCCACAAGTATGTGGAACTATCATTATCAACCTTACATCTTTTGGTACTCACATTATGAACATGTGTAGCATTACGTTCGAGACACATTAAGAATAAACCATTCACCATAGGAGCATGACCATAAAACATATCTCTCATATAAATGGAACAACCATTATTCTCAGATTTAAATGAGTAGCCATCTCGAATTAAACGAGATCCCGATACAATGTTCATGCTCAAAGCTGGCACTAAATAACAATTATTGAGGTTTAAAACTAATCCCGTAGGTAAAGGTAGAGGCAGCGTGCCGACGGCGATCACATCAACCTTGGAACCATTCCCGACGCGCATCGTCACCTCGTCCTTCGCCAGTCTCCGTTTATTCCGCAGCTCCTGCTGTGAGTTACAAATATGAGCAACGGCACCGGTATCAAATACCCAGGAGTCACTACGAGTACTGGTAAGGTACACATCAATTACATGTATATCAAATATACCTTTGGTGTTGCCGGCCTTCTTGTCCGTTAAGTACTTGGGGCAGTTCTGTTTCCAGTGACCCTTCCCTTTGCAATAAAAGCACTCTGTCTCAGGCTTGGGTCCATTCTTTGGCTTCTTCCCGGCAGCTTGCTTGCCGGGCGCGGCAACCTCCTTGCCGTCCTTCTTGAAGTTCTTTTTACCCTTGACTTTCTTGAACTTAGTGGTTTTATTGACCATCAACACTTGATGTTCCTTCTTGACTTCTACCTCCGCTGATTTCAGCATCGAGAACAACTCAGGAATGGTCTTTTGCATCCCCTGCATGTTGAAGTTCATCACAAAGCTCTTGTAGCTTGGTGGAAGCGACTGGAGGATTCTGTCAATGACCGCATCATCCGGGAGATTAACTCCCAGCTGAGACAAGCGGTTATGTAACCTAGACATAGTGAGTATGTGCTCACTGACAGAATTATTTTCCTCCATCTTACAGCTGAAGAACTTATCGGAGACTTCATATCTCTCAATCCGGGCATGAGCTTGAAAAACCATTTTCAGCTCTTCGAACATCTCATATGCTCCATGTCTCTCAAAACGCTTTTGGAGCCCCGGCTCTAAGCTGTAAAGCATGCCGCACTGAACAAGGGAGTAGTCGTCAACACGTGTCTGCCAAGCGTTCATAACGTCTTGGTTCTGTGGGACGGGAGGATCACCTAGCGGTGCTTGTAGGACATAATCTTTCTTGGCAGCTATGAGGATGATCCTCAGGTTCCGGACCCAGTCCGTATAGTTACTGCCATCGTCTTTTAGCTTGGTTTTCTCTAGGAACGCGTTGAAGTTGAGGACTACGTGGGCCATTTGATCTACAAGACATAGTGTAAAATATTTTAGACTAAGTTCATGATAATTAAGTTCATCTAATCAAATTATTAATGAACTCCCACTTAGATTAGACATCCCTCTAGTCATCTAAGTATTACATGATCCGAGTTAACTAGGCCGTGTCCGATCATCACGTGAGACGGACTAGTCAACGTCGGTGAACATCTTCATGTTGATCGTATCTTCTATACGACTCATGCTCGACCTTTCGGTCTTCTGTGTTCCGAGGCCATGTCTGTACATGCTAGGCTCGTCAAGTTAACCCCAAGTGTTTTGCATGTGTTCCGAGGCCATGTCTGTACATGCTAGGCTCGTCAACACCCGTTGTATGTGAACGTAAGGATCCATCACACCCGATCATCACGGCGTGCTTAGAAACGACGAACTTTAGGAACGGTGCATAGTTAGGGGAGAACACCTCTTGAAATTGTTATGAGGGATCATCTTATTTACTACCGTCGTTCTAAGTAAACAAGATGCAAAAATATGATAAACATCACATTCAATCAAATAATAAACGTGACATGATATGGCCAATATCACATAGCTCCTTTGATCTCCATCTTGGGGCTCCATGATCATCCTGTCACCGGCTTGACACCATGATCTCCATCATCGTGTCTCCATGAAGTTGCTCGCCAACCATTACTTCTACTACTATGGCTAACGCGTTTAGCAATAAAGTAAAGTAATTTTACATGGCGTTTCTCGATGACACGCAGGTCATATAAAAGAATAAAGACAACTCCTATGGCTCCTGCCGGTTGTCATACTCATCGACATGCAAGTCGTGATTCCTATTACAATAGCATGAACATCTCATACATCACATATAGATCATTCATCATTCATCACAACTTTGGCCATATCATATCACAAACCACTTGCTGCAAAAACAAGTTAGACGTCCTCTAATTGTTGTTGCAAGTTTTACGTGGCTGATTTAGGGTTCTAGCAAGAACGTCTTCTTACCTACGTTAAAGCCACAACGTGATTTGTCAACTTCTATTTACCCTTCATAAGGACCCTGTTCATCGAATCCGCTCCAACTAAAGTGGGAGAGACAGACACCCGCCAGCCACCTTATGCAACTAGTGCATGTTAGTCGGTGGAACCGGTCTCACGTAAGCGTACGTGTAAGGTTGGTCCGGGCCGCTTCATCCCACAATACCGCTGAAGCAAGAAAAGGCTAGTAACGGCAACAAAGTTGACAAATCTACGCCCACAACTCATTGTGTTCTACTCGCGCAAGAAGAACTACGCATAGACCTAGCTCATGATGCCACTGTTGGGGAACGTTGCAGAAAACAAAAATTTTCCTACTCGTTTCACCAAGATCATCTAGGAGTTCATCTAGCAACGAGTCATTGGATGCATCTACATACCTTTGTAGATCGCGCACGGAAGCGTTCAAAGAACGGTGATGATGTAGTCGAACACGACGTGATCCAAATCACCGATGACCAAGCACCGAACGGACGGCACCTCTGCGTTCAACACACGTACGGGACGGGAGACGTCTCCTCCTTCTTGATCCAGCAAGGGGAAAGGAGAGGTTGATGAAGATCCAGCAGCACGACGGCGTGGTGGTGGATGCAGGGCGTCACAGTAGCAGGGCTTCGCCTATACTGCGAGAGAGAGACGTAACGGGGAGAGAGGGAGGCGCTAGGGGCTGGTGTGTCAAGTCCCTCCTCTCCCCCACTATATATAGGAGGGCCAAGGGGGGGTGGTGCGCAGCCTAGGAGATCTGATCTCCTAGGTGCGGCGGCCAGGGGGAGGATTCCCTCCCCCCCAAGGCACCTAGAGGTGCCTTCCACCACTTGGACTCCTCCCCCATGGAAACCCTAGGCGCATGGGCCTAGTAGGGCTGGTGCCCTTGGCCCATGTAGGCCAAGGCGCACCCCCTACAGCCCATGTGGCCCCCCGGGACAGGTGGCCCCACCCGGTGGGCCCCCGGGACCCCTCCGGTGGTCCCGGTACAATACCGATAACCCCGAAACTTGTCCCGATGGCCGAAACAGCACTTCCTATATATAATTCTTTACCTCCGGACCATTCCGGAACTCCTCGTGACGTCCGGGATCTCATCCGGGACTCCAAACAACATTCGGGTTCCTGCATATACATATCTTCACAACCCTAGCGTCACCGAACCTTAAGTGTGTAGACCCTACGGGTTCGGGAGACAAGCAGACATGACCGAGACGACTCTCCGGCCAATAACCAACAGCGGGATCTGGATACCCATGTTGGCTCCCACATGCTCCACGATGATCTCATCGGATGAACCACGATGTCAAGGATTCAATCAACCCCGTATGCAATTCCCTTTGTCAATCGATATGTTACTTGCCCGAGATTCGATCGTCGGTATCCCAATACCTCGTTCAATCTCGTTACCGGCAAGTCACTTTACTCGTACCGTAATGCATGATCCCGTGACCAGACACTTGGTCACTTTGAGCTCAATATGATGATGCATTACCGAGTGGGCCCAGTGATACCTATCCGTCATACGGAGTGACAAATCCCAGTCTTGATCCATGTCAACCCAACAGACACTTTCGGAGATACCCGTAGTATACCTTTATGGTCACCCAGTTACGTTGTGACGTTTGGTATACCCAAAGCACTCCTACGGTATCCGGGAGTTACACGATCTCATGGTCTAAGGAAAAAATACTTTGACATTGGAAAACTCTAGCAAACGAACTATACGATCTTGTGCTATGTTTAGGATTGGGTCTAGTCCATCACATCATTCTCCTAATGATGTGATCTCATTATCAATGACATCCAATGTCCATAGTCAGGAAACCATGACTATCTGTTGATCAACGAGCTAGTCAACTAGAGGCTTACTAGGGACATGTTGGTGTCTGTTATTCACACATGCATTACGATTTCCGGATAACACAATTATAGCATGAATAAAGACAATTATCATGAACAAGGAAATATAGTAATAATGCTTTTATTATTGCCTCTAGGGCATATTTCCAACAGGGTGATGCAGTAAAGTAGCGTAAGTATTTCCCTCAGTTTTTGAGAACCAAGGTATCAATCCAGTAGGAGATCACGCTCAAGTCCCACGCACCTACACAAACAAATAAGAACCTCACAACCAACGCGATAAAGGGGTTGTCAAGCCCTTCACGGTCACTTACGAGAGTGAGATCTGATAGATATGATAAGATAATATTTTGGTATTTTTATGATAAAGATGCAAAATAAAATAAAAGGCAAAAGAAATAACTAAGTGTTGGAAGATTAATATGATGGAAGATAGACCCGGGGGCCATAGGTTTCACTAGTGACTTCTCTCAAGAGCATAAGTATTACGGTGGGTAAACGAATTACTGTCGAGCAATCGATAGAATTGAGCATAGTTATGAGAATATCTAGGTATGATCATGTATATAGGCATCACGTCCGAGATAAGTAGACCGAAACGATTCTGCATCTACTACTATTACTCCACACATCGACCACTATCCATCATGCATCTAGAGTATTAAGTTCATAAGAACAGAGTAATGCTCTAAGGAAGATGACATGATGTAGAGGGATAAACTCATGCAATATGATATAAACCACATCTTTTTATCCTCGATGGCAACAATACAATACGTGTCGGTTCCCTTTCTGTCACTGGGATCGAGCACCGCAAAATTGAACCCAAAGCTAAGCACTTCTCCCATTGCAAGAAAGATCAATCTAGTAGGCCAAACCAAACTGATAATTCGAAGAGACTTGCAAAGATAAACCAATCATACATAAAAGAATTCAGAGGAGAATCAAATATTGTTCATAGATAATCTGGATCATAAACCCACAATTCATTGGATCTCGACAAACACACCGCAAAAGAAGATTACATCGAATAGATCTCCAAGAGAATTGAGGAGAACTTTGTATTGAGATCCAAAGAGAGAGAAGAAGCCATCTAGCTAATAACTATGGACCCGTAGATCTGAAGTAAACTACTCACACATCACCAGAGAGGCCATGGAGTTGATGTAGAGGCCCTCCGTGATCAATGCCCCCTCCGGCGAAGATCCGGAAAAGGCCCCGAGATGGGATCTCTCGGGTACAGAAGGTTGCGACGGTGGAATTAGGTTTTTGTGGTGCTCCTGGATGTTTGGGGGTACATGGATATATATAGGAGAAGAAGTATGCCGATGGAGCAACGATGGGCCCACGAGGGTGGAGGGCGCGCCCAGGGGGGGTAGGCACGCCCCCCTGCCTCGTGCCTTCCTCCCTTGTTTCTTGACGGCCACTCCAAGTCTCCTGGATCACGTTTGTTGAGAAAATCACGTTCCCGAAGGTTTCATTCCGTTTGGACTCCGTTTGATATTCCTTTTCTTCGAAACCCTAAAATAGGCACAAAAAATAGCAATTTGGGTTGGGCCTCCGATTAGTAGCACTAGTGCAGAACCGGGCAATAGCACCGGTTCGTAAGGCCCTTTAGTGCCGGTTCGGTAACCGGCACTAAAGTGTGGGCACTAATGCCCCCCCCCCTTTAGTACCAGTTCAGCACGAACCGGTGCTAAAGGGCAACCACGTGGCACGAGGCGCGCCGTGGTCTGGGGGACCTTTAGTCCCGGTTGGTAAGGATTTTTTTAATTTTTATTTTTGAAATAAAGCAAAAACAGCCCGCCTACTAGGCCGGCCCGGCCTGCATACGACTAGAAACCCAATCTCTAGTTGGGCCAGGATGCAGGCCCGTATGACCCAGTAGGCCCCACAGGGCAGAAGACTTGCAATAGACCCACATAGGCCTGCTTAGAGAGGAGCTCGACACGGTAGCCGCAGCGGGGCTTATAAACCGGTGCGAGCTCCTCTCAACTAGCGAGGTGGGACTAAACATTGTGCACTGTGGGTGGCAGCGCACCACCTTTAGTACCGGTTGGAGCCACCAACCCGTACTAAAGGCCACCACCTCTTTAGTACCGGTTCGTGGCACGAACTGGTACTAAAGGTTCGCCACGAATCGGTACTAATGAGCGCCGCCCGCCTGGCCGTTGAAACCAGCACTAATGGTCACATTAGTGCCGGTTCAATTACAAACCGGGACTAATGAGTTTCACATTAGACCCTTTTTCTACTAGTGTAGGTTAGTCCCAAAAATGATATAAAATTGTAAAATAAAGCCCATTAACATCCAAAATAGATAATATAATAGCATGGAGCAATCAAAAATTGTAGATATGTTGGAGACATATCAAGCATCCCCAAGCTTAATTCCTGCTCGTCCTCGAGTAGGTAAATGATAAAAGAAGAATTTTTGATGTGGAATGCTTTCTAACATATTTCTCAATGTAATTTTTCTTTATTGTGGCATGAATGTTCAGATCCGAAATATTCAAGATAAAAGTTTAGTATTGACATAGAAATAATAATACTTCAAGTATACTAACTAAGCACTTATGTCTTCTCAAAATAACATGGCCAAAGAAAGTTATCCGTACAAAATCATATAGTCTGGCTATGCTCTATCGTCACCACATAAAATATTTAAATCATGCACAACCCCGATGACAAGCCGAGCAATTGTTTCATACTTTTGATATTCTCAAACTTTTTCAATCTTCACGCAATATATGAGCGTGAGCCATGGATATAGCACTATATGTGGATAGAATGGTGGTTGTGGAGAAGACAAAAAGGAGAAGATAGTCTCACATCAACTAGGCGTATCAACGGGCTATGGAGATGCCCATCAATAGATATCAATGTGAGTGAGTAGGGATTGCCATGCAACGGATGCACTAGAGCTATAAGTATATGAAAGCTCAACAAAAGAAACTAAGTGGGTGTGCATCCAACTTGCTTGCTAACGAAGACCTAGGGAATTTTGAGGAAGCCCATCATTGGAATATACAAGTCAAGTTCTATAATGAAAAATTCCCACTAGTATATGAAAGTGATAACATAGGAGACTCTCTATCATGAAGATCATGGTGCTACTTTGAAGCACAAGTGTGAAAAAATGATAGTAGCATTGTCCCTTCTCTCTTTTTTTGGGCCTTCTTTCTTTTTTTATGGCCTTTCTTTTTTTCGTCTGGAGTCTCATCCCGACTTGTGGGGGAATCATAGTCTCCGTCATCCTTTCCTCACTGGGACAATGCTCTAATAATGTGATCATCACACTTTATTTACTTACAACTCGATACTTAGAACAAAATATGTCTCTATGTGAATGCCTACGGCGGTGTACTGGGATGTGCAATGATGCATGAGTGACATGTATGAAGAGTTATGAACGGTGGCTTTGCCACAAATACAATGTCAACTACATGATCATGCAAGGAATATGACAATGATGAAGCGTGTCATAATAACGGAACAGTGGAAAGTTGCATGGCAATATATCTCGGAATGGCTATGGAAATGCCATAACAGGTAGGTATGGTGCTGTTTTGAGGAAGGTATATGGCGGGTTTATGGTACCAGCGAAAGTTGAGCGATACTAGAGAGGCTAGCAATGGTGGAAGGGGGAGAGTGCGTATAATCCATGGACTCAACATTAGTCATAAAGAACTCACATACTTATTGCAAAAATCTATTAGTTATCAAAAAAAGTATTACGCGCATGCTCCTAGGGGGATAGATTGGTAGGAAAATACCATCGCTCGTCCCCGACCGCCACTCATAAGGAAGACAATCGATAAATAAATCATGCTCCGACTTCATCACATAATGATTCACCATACGTGCATGCTACGGGAATCACAAACTTCAACACAAGTATTTCTCAAATTCACAACTACTCAACTAGCATGACTCTAATATCACCATCTCCATATCTCAAAACAATTATCAAGTATCAAACTTCTCATAGTATTCAATGCACTTATATGAAAGTTTTTATTAATGCCAATTTCCATGTTGTTCTAAAGGACTCTCAAAATAATATAAGTGAAGCATGAGAGAACAATAGTTTCTATAAAACAAATCCACCGCCGTGCTCTAAAAGATATAAGTGAAGCACTAGAGCAAAAACTATATAGCTCAAAAGATATAAGTGAAACACATAGAGTATTCTAATAAATTTCAAATCATGTGAGTCTCCCTCAAAAGGTGTGTACAACAAGGATGATTGTGGTAAAATAAAAAGCAAAGACTCAAATCATATAAGACGCTCCAAGCAAAACACATATCATGTGGTGAATAAAAATATAGCTCCAAGTAAAGTTACCGATAGACGAAGACGAAAGAGGGGATGCCTTCCGGGGCATCCCCAAGCTTAGGCTTTTTGGTGTCCTTGAATTTTACCTTGGGGTGCCATGGGCATCCCCAAGCTTAGGCTCTTGCCACTCTTTGTTCCATAATCCATCAAATCTTTACCCAAAACTTGAAAACTTCACAACACAAAACTCAAAATAGAAAATCTCGTGAGCTCCATTAGCGAAAGAAAACAAAAAACCACTTCAAGGTACTGAAATGAACTCATTATTTATTTATATTGGTGTTAAAACCACTGTATTCCAACTTATCTATGGTTTATAAACTCTTTTACTAGCCATAGATTCATCAAAATAAGCAAACAACACAAGAAAAACAGAAACTGTCAAAAACAGAACATTCTGTAGTAATCTGTAGCTAACGCAAGTTCTGGAACCCCAAAAATTCTAAAATAAATTGATGGACGTGAGGAATTTATCTATTAATCATCTGCAAAAATAATTAACTAAATAGCACTTTCGAAATAAAAATGGCAGCAATTCTTGTGAGCGCTAAAGTTTCTGTTTTCTACAGCAAGATCAAAAAGACTTTCCCCAAGTCTTCCCAACGGTTCTACTTGGCACAAACACTAATTAAACACAAAAAACACAACCAAAACAGAGGCTAGATAAATTATTTATTACTAAACAGGAGCAAAAAGCAAGGAGTAAAAATAAAATTGGGTTGCCTCCCAACAAGCGCTATCGTTTAACACCCCTAGCTAGGCATAAAAGCAAAGATAGATCTAGGTATTGCCATCTTTGGTTTTAGGGAAGAAAAGAGCAAACTTATTATATATGGCATTAATCTTTCTATTTTGATAAATCACATGGTTGTTAATGGTAGAAGAAAGATTAAGCATTTTACGGAAACTTGCATCTAAGCTAGCTTTCATCTCTTTGATAGATTCGTTTTGGTAGGAGAGCAAAAGATATGTGGAGTCAACCTTCTCATTCATAGGATGCCCAAATATGGTTTTTCATGTTTTCATAAGTATCTACGGCATCCCCTTCAAGAAAACCTTCTTAAAAAATAGAATCTAGGACATGCTTAAACGAAGAAGGTAGGGCAACATAAAAGCTTTTTAAGTAAATTTCAATTTGGTATTGGGGCACATAGCTGGCCCGGATTCTTAATAGTCTATCCCAAGCATCTTTCAAAGATTCATCGAGTAAATAACAAAATATTCCGGAATCATCTTCATCAAAATTATTAAGATTCTCATTGATAACTTCAGTAGGTCTTTCCATATCATCATTTTTTATGAGTTTAGAGAGAATAGAAGGATTGTCAAAAGTACTAAAACTCGGGAGAGAACCCCCAACCCTTTTTGAATCCGACATGGCGAAAGAAAGGAGAGTGTAAAAGAGATGGCGAATAAAACGGCAAGGGTGAAGTGGGGGAGAGGAAAACGAGAGGCAAATGGCAAATAATGTAATGCGAGGGATAAGGGTTTGTGATGGGTACTTGGTATGTCTTGACTTGGCAACGGCACCTGAAATGACTCATTGTTGGGAGTCAAATCTTGACTTGACTTGGCGCAAATCTCCCCGGCAACGGCGCCAGAAATCCTTCTTGCTACCTCTTGAGCACTGCGTTGGTTTTCCCTTGAAGAGGAAAGGGTGATGCAGCAAAGTAGCGTAAGTATTTCCCTCAGTTTTTGAGAACCAAGGTATCAATCCAGTAGGAGATCACGCTCAAGTCTCACGCACGTACACAAACAAATAAGAACCTCGCAACCAACGCGATAAAAGGGTTGTCAAGCCCTTCACGGTCACTTACGAGAGTGAGATCTGATAGATATTATAAGATAATATTTTTGGTATTTTTATGATAAAGATGCAAAGTAAAATAAAAGGCAAAAGAAATAACTAAGCATTGGAAGATTAATATGATGGAAGATAGACCCGGGAGCCATAGGTTTCACTAGTGGCTTCTCTCAAGAGCATAAGTATTACAGTGGGTAAGCGAATTACAGTCGAGCAATTGATAGAATTGAGCATAGTTATGAGAATATCTAGGTATAATCATGTATATAGGCATCACGTCCGAGACAAGTAGACTGAAACGATTCTGCATCTACACCTATTACTCCACACATCGACCGCTATCCAGCATGCATGTAGAGTATTAAGTTCATAAGAACAGAGTAATGCTTTAAGGAAGATGACATGATGTAGAGGGATAAACTCATGCAATATGATATAAACCCCATCTTTTTATCCTTGATACGCCTCCAACGTATTTGTAATTTTTGAATGTTCCATGCTATTATATTATCATCCTTGGATGTTTTATATGCATTTATATGCTATTTTATATGATTTTTCCCTTGTTTTAGAGTATCGCAAAAAAGGAAAATCAAATGGAGTTCAATTGACATGAAACTTCACGGAACTTATTTTTGAACCAGAAGAAGCCCACGGAGTATCGGAGATGGACCAGAAGAGTCCCGGGCTGCCCACGAGGGAGGGGGGGCGCACCCAACCCCCCTGGGCGCAACCCCCTGCCTCGTGGACAGCCCGGAGATCCACCGACGTACTTCTTCCTCCTATATATACCCATATACCCTAAAAACTTCGGGGAGCAGAATAGATCGGGAGTTCCGCCGCCAGAAGCCTCCGTAGCCACCGAAAACCAATCTAGACCCGTTCTGGCACCCTGCCGGAGGGGGAATCCCTCTCCGGTGGCCATCTTCATCATCCCGGTGCTCTCCATGACGAGGACGGAGTAGTTCTCCCTCGGGGCTGAGGGTATGTACCAGTAGCTATGTGTTTGATCTCTCTCTCGTGTTCTTGAGGTGGTACGATCTTGATGTATCGCGAGCTTTGCTATTATAGTTGGATCCTATGATGTTTCTCCCCCCTCTACTCTCTTGTAATGGATTGAGTTTTCCCTTTGAAGTTATCTGATCGGATTGAGTCTTTAAGGATTTGAGAACACTTGATGTATGTCTTGCCGTGCTTATATGTGGTGACAATGGGATATAACGTGATCCACTTGATGTATGTTTTGGTGATCAACTTGCGGGTTTCGCCCATGAACCTATGCATAGGGGTTGGCACACGTTTTCGTTTTGACTCTCCGGTAGAAACTTTGGGGCACTCTTTGAAGTACTTTGTGTTGGTTTGAATAGATGAATCTGAGATTGTGTGATGCATATCGTATAATCATACCCACGGATACTTGAGGTGACATTGGAGTATCTAGGTGACATTAGGGTTTTGGTTGATTTGTGTCTTAAGGTGTTATTCTAGTACAAACTCTATGATAGATTGAACGGAAAGAATAGCTTCATGTTATTTTACTACGGACTCTTGAATAGATCGATCAGAAAGAATAACTTTGAGGTGGTTTCGTACCCTACCATAATCTCTTCATTTGTTCTCCGCTATTAGTGACTTTGGAGTGACTCTTTGTTGCATGTTGAGGGATAGTTATATGATCCAATTATGTTATTATTGTTGAGAGGACTTGCACTAGTGAAAGTATGAACCCTAGGCCTTGTTTCAACGCATTGCAATACCGTTTGTGCTCACTTTTATCATTAGTTACCTTGCTGTTTTTATAATTTCAGATTAGAAAAACCTTTATCTACCATCCATATTGCACTTGTATCACCATCTCTTCGCCGAACTAGTGCACCAATACAATTTACCATTGTATTGGGTGTGTTGGGGACACAAGAGACTCTTTGTTATTTGGTTGCAGGGTTGTTTGAGAGAGACCATCTTCATCCTACGCCTCCCATGGATTGATAAACCTTAGGTCATCCACTTGAGGGAAATTTGCTACTGTCCTACAAACCTCTGCACTTGGAGGCCCAACAACGTCTACAAGAAGAAGGTTGTGTAGTAGACATCAAGCTCTTTTCTGGCGCCGTTGCCGGGGAGGTTAGCGCTTGAAGGTATATCTTTAGATCTTACAATCGAATCTTTTTGTTTCTTGTTTTAGCACTAGTTTAGTTTATAAAAGAAAACTACAAAAAAATATGGAATTGAGTTTGCCTCATACGCTTCATCTTTTTAATATCTTTCATGAGTATGATGGAAAGGAAAATTGTGCCAAAGTGTTAGAAGAAGAATGCATTAAAATGTTTTGCACTAAATCTTTGGATGATGAGCATGATTGCAATGTTGTTAGTATGAACTCCTTTAATGTCCATAGTACTAATGATGATTGCACTAGTTATGATAAAAATGTCTCCTATAAACATGTCAATTTTTGTGGAGTGCATTGGGCTTGCAAGTCCACACCAAATAGGGAAGATAGATATTGCAAGAGGCATAAGCATTTAGAAACTAAATGGTTGCAAGAAAGGCAAAATGTTAGTGCTGAAAATTTAAAATTTCTTAGCCATACTTGTGAACTTTGCAATGAACATGGTCATTTAAATATCAAATGCAAATTTTTTCATGATCGAATCGTGTCCAAAAATTGTGATGACTTGATTTCCCTTGCACATTATAATGAACTTAGTTTGCTTTTGGGTTATGAAGAAATGAAACGTCAAACTAAGATTATTCCAGAATATAACCTCGAGAAATTCCTCGATATTGATCTAGAAGAAATGTATATGTATTGTGCGGTGAATTGCATTGAAAATCCTTATATTGACAATTACATAAAGAGAAGAAAACAAATAGAAGATGAAGAGAATACTAATGAAAGGGAAGAGACTTCCCAATATCCTCCTCTTATTTCTTATGATGAATCAGGTAACGAGGAGGAGCTTTCTATTCAACCAATCTCATCAATAAGGAGCTCAAAAAAGAGGGATAAACTCGCACATGATGTGAAGAAGAAAAAGAAAAAACGGAGAAGCAAAGGTAAAAAGGTATCCCTCCCAAATGATGTTGCTCCTACTACTCATTGTGATGATGATAATTGCTATACTATTGGTGCTATCCATACTATTAATGATGAGAGTGATTATGCTTATGATATGAAAAGGCCCAAGCTTGGGGAAGCTATGTTTAATAAAGATGATATTTTTAGTCTCCCAAGTTTTGATATGCAAATTTACAATGATGATAGCGTGCCTCCTACTTATAATGATTATATTGATGAAAGTGGGTTTGGAAGAGTGTCAACTTTAGGAAGTAATGATCCCACTATTTTGGAGGATGTTCAATCTTATTTTGACAACTATGAAAGTGGATTTGGAGAGGTCGTGACTTTATTTAGTGATGATTCCACTATCTTGGAAGAGGTTTCAATCGATTATGATGAGAACAAAGTTGCTACTTATGATAATTATTGTGATGATACATATGCTATAAAAAGTAGTGATGAATATATTTATGAAACCTGTCATGATTATGATTACCCCTTTTCTGAACATTACTCTTTTAATGTGGAAACAATTTATAGTATTCGAGTTTCTTATGATACTCCCACTATTCGAAGGAGAAGAATCTTGCTTATGTGGAGAGTAGTAAATTTTCTATGCTTGTAGATCATGAAAAGAATGCTTTAGGTTCTAGTAATATTGTTGAATTCATTCATGATTCTACTGAAAATTATTATGAGGGAGGAACTTATGCTTGTAGGAATTGCAATAATATCAAGTTTCCTCTCTATGTGCTTAAAGTTTTGAAGTTATGCTTGTTTTGCCCTCCTATGCTAGTTGATTATTGTTCCCATAAGTTGTTTGCTCACAAAATACCTATGCATAGGAAGTCGGTTAGACTTAAATGTGCTAGTCATATTCTTCATGATGCTCTCTGTTACAATTCTTATCTTTTATGTGAGCATCATTGAAATCATCATGCCTAGCTAGGGGCGTTAAACGTTAGCGCTTGTTGGGAGGCAACCCAATTTTATTTTTGTTATTTGCTTTTTGTTCCTGTTTAGTAATAAATAAATTATCTAGCCTCTGTTATTATTGAGTTTTTATGCTTTTAATTAGTGTTTGTGCCAAGTAGAACCTTTGGGAAGACTTGGGTAAAGTCTTTGCGATCATGCTGTAAAAAACAGAAACTTTAGCGCTCACGAGAATTGCTGCAATTTTTTATTGGAGAGTGCTATTTAGTTAATTATTTTTGAATATGATTAATAGACAAATTACTCAGGTCCAAAAATTTATTTGAGAATTTTATGAGTTCCAGAAGTTTGCGTTAGTTACAGATTACTACAGACTGTTCTGTTTTTGACAGATTCTGTTTTTCATGTGTTGTTTACTTATTTTGATGAATCTATGGCTAGTAAAAGAGTTTATAAACCATAGAGAAGTTGGAATAAAGTAGGTTTAACACCAATATAAATAAAGAATGAGTTCATTACAGTACCTTGAAATGGTGTTTTGTTTTCTTTCGCTAACAGAGCTTACGAGTTTTCTGTTAAGTTTTGTGTTGTGAAGTTTTCAAGTTTTGGGTAAAGATTCGATGGATTATGGAATAAGGAGTGGTGAGAGCCTAATATTGGGGATGCCCAGGGCACCCCAAGGAAATATTCAAGGACAACCAAGAGCCTAAGCTTGGGGATGCCCCGGAAGGCATCTCCTCTTTCGTCTTCGTTCATTGGTAACTTTACTTGGAGCTATATTTTTATTTACCACATGATATGTGTTTTGCTTGGAGCATCATTTCATTTTATTTTGTTTTGCTTGCTGTTTCAATAAAATACCAAGATATGAAATTCTTAAATGTTAGAGAGTCTTCACATAGTTGCATAATTATTCGACCACTCATTGATCTTCACTTATATCTTTCGGAGTAGTTTGTCATTTGCTCTAGTGCTTCACTTATATCCTTTTAGAGCACGGCAATGGTTTTATTTTGAAGAAATAGATGAACTCTCATGCTTCACTTATATTATTTTGAGAGTCTTTAGAACAGCATGGTAGTTTTCTTTGGTTATGAAACTAGTCCTAATATGATGGGCATCCAAGAGGGATATAATAAAAACTTTCATATAGAGTGCATTGAATACTAAAAGAAGTTTGATACTTGATAATTGTTTTGAGATATGGAGATAGTGATATTAAAGTCATGCTAGTTGAGTAGTTGTGAATTTGAGAAATACTTGTGTTGAAGTTTGTGATTCCCGTAGCATGCACGTATGGTGAACCGTTATGTGAGGAAGTCGGAGCATGACTTATTTATTGATTGTCTTCCTTATGAGTGGCGGTCGGGGACGAGCGATGGTCTTTTCCTACCAATCTATCCCCCTAGGAGCATGCGTGTAGTACTTTGTTTCGATAACTAATAGATCTTTGCAATAAGTATGTGAGTTCTTTATGACTAATGTTGAGTCCTTGGATTATACGCACTCTCACCCTTCCACCATTGCTAGCCTCTCTAATACCGCGCACCTTTCGCCGGTATCATACACCCACCATATACCTTCCTCAAAATAGCCACCATACCTACCTATCATGGCATTTCCATAGCCACTCCGAGATATATTGCCATGCAACTTACCACTGTTCCATTTATTATGACACGCTCCATCATTGTCATATTGCTTTGCATGATCATGTAGTTGACATCGTATTTGTGGCAAAGCCACCATTCATAATTCTTCCATACATGTCACTCTTGATTCATTGCACATCCCGGTACACCGCCGGAGGCATTCACATAGAGTCATATTTTGTTCTAAGTATTGAGTTGTAATCATTGAGTTGTAAATAAACAGAAGTGTGATGATCATCAATAATAGAGCATTGTCCCAAAAAAAGGCCAACTAAAAAAAGGAAGGCCCAAAAAAAAGAAAATAAAAGGGACAATGCTACTATCCTTTTTCCACATTTGTGCTTCAAAGTAGCACCATGATCTTCATGATAGAGAGTCTCCTATGATATCACTTTCATATACTAGTGGGAATTTTTCATTATATAACTTGGCTTGTATATTCCAATGATGGGCTTCCTCAAAATGCCCTAGGTCTTCTTGAGCGAGCGAGTTGGATGCACACCCACTTAGTTCCTTTTGTTGAGCTTTTATATACTTATAGCTCTAGTGCATCCGTTGCATGGCAATCCCTACTCACTCACATTGATATCTATTAATGGGCATCTCCATAGCCCATTGATACGCCTAATTGATGTGAGACTATCTTCTCCCTTTTTGTCTTCTCCACAACCACCATTCTATTCCACATATAGTGCTATGTCCATGGCTCACGCTCATGTATTGCGTGAAGATTGAAAAAGTTTGAGAACACCAAAAGTATGAAACAATTGCTTGGCTTGTCATCGGGGTTGTGCATGATTTAAATACTTTGTGTGGTGAAGATGGAGCATAGCCAGACTATAAGATTTTGTAGGGATAACTTTCTTTGGCCATGTTATTTTGAGAAGACATAATTGCTTAGTTAGTATGCTTGAAGTATTATTATTTCTATGTCAATATTAAACTTTTGTCTTGAATCTTATGGATCTGAATATTCTTGCCACAATAAAGAGAATTACATTGATAAATATGTTAGGTAGAATTCCACATCAAAAATTCTGTTTTAATCATTTACCTACTCGAGGACGAGCAGGAATTAAGCTTGGGGATGTCGATACGTCTCCAACGCATCTATAATTTTTGATTGTTCCATACTATTACATTATCAACCTTGGATGTTTTATATGCATTTATATGCTATTTTATATGATTTTTGGGACTAACCTATTAACCTATAGCCCAGTGATAGTTTCTATTTTTTTCCTTGTTTTAGAGTATCGCAAAAAAGGAAAATCAAACGAAGTCCAATTGACCTGAAACTTCACGGAACTTATTTTTGGACCAGAAGAAGCCCATAGAGTATTGAAGATGGACCAGAAGAGTCCCAGGCTGCCCGTGTGGGTGGGGGGGGGGCGCCCACCCCCTGGGCGCGCCCCCTGCCTCGTGGACAGCCCGGAGATCCACTGACGTACTCCTTCCTCCTATATATACCCATATACCCTAAAAACTTTAGGGAGCAGAATAGATCGGGAGTCTCACCGCCAGAAGCCTCCGTAGCCACCGAAAACCAATCTAGACCTGTTCCGGCACCCTGCCGAAGGGGGAATCCCTCTCCGGTGGCCATCTTCATCATCCCGGTGCTCTCCATGACGAGGATGGAGTAGTTCTCCCTTGGGGATGAGGGTATGTACCAGTAGCTATGTGTTTGATCTCTCTCTCTCTCTCTCTCGTGTTCTTGAGGTGGTACGATCTTGATGTATCGCGAGCTTTGCTATTATATTTGGATCTTATGATGTTTCTCCCCCCTCTACTCTCTTGTAATGGATTGAGTTTTCCCTTTGAAGTTATCTTATCGGATTGAGTCTTTAAGGATTTGAGAACAGTTGATGTATGTCTTGTCGTGCTTATCTGTGGTGACAATGGGATATCACGTGATCCACTTGATGTATGTTTTGGTGATCAACTTGCGGGTTCCGCCCATGAACCTATGCATAGGGGTTGGCACACGTTGTTGTCTTGACTCTCCGGTAGAAACTTTGGGGCACTCTTTGAAGTACTTTGTGTTGGTTTGAATAGATGAATCTGAGATTGTGTGATGCATACCGTATAATCATACCCATGGATACTTGAGGTGACATTGGAGTATCTAGGTGACATTAGGGTTTTGGTTGATTTGTGTCTTAAGGTGTTATTCTAGTACGAACTTGATACATCTCCAACGTATCTATAATTATTTATTATTCCATGCTATTATATTATCTGTTTTGGATGTTTATGGGCTTTATTATGCACTTTTATATTGTTTTCGGGACTAACCTATTAACCCAGAGCCCAGTGCAAGTTTCTATTTTTTCCCTTGTTTTAGAGTATCGCAGAAAAGGAAAATCAAACGGAGTCCAATTGACCTGAAACTTCATGGAACTTATTTTTGGACCAGAAGAAGCCCACGGAGTATCCGATATGGACCAGGAGAGTCCCAGGCTGCCCACAAGGGTGGGGGGCACGCCCCCCTGCCTTGTGGACAGCCCGGAGGTCCACCGACGTACTTCTTCCTCCCATATATACCCATATACCCTAGAAACATCGGGGAGCACAATAGATCGGGAGTTCCGCCGCCAGAAGCCTCCGTAGCCACCGAAAACCAATCTAGACCCGTTCCGGCACCCTGCCAGAGGGGGAATCCCTCTCCGGTGGCCATCTTCATCATCCTGGTGCGCTCCATGACGAGGAGGGAGTAGTTCTCCCTCGGGGCTGAGGGTATGTACCAATAGCTATGTGTTTGATCTCTCTCTCTCTCTCTCTCGTGTTCTTGAGGTGGTACGATCTTGATGTATCGCGAGCTTTGCTATTATAGTTGGATCTTATGATGTTTCTCCCCCTCTACTCTCTTGTAATGGATTGAGTTTCCCTTTGAAGTTATCTTATCGGATTGAGTCTTTAAGGATTTGAGAACACTTGATGTATGTCTTGCGTGGGATACCTGTGGTGGTAATGGGGTATTGTATGATCCACTTGATGTATGTTTTGGTGATCAACTTGCGGGTTCCGTGACCTTGGGAATCTATGCATAGGGGTTGGCACACATTTTCGTCTTGACTCTCCGGTAGATAATTTGGGGCACTCTTTGAGGTCCTATGTGTTGGTTGAATAGATGAATCTAAGATTGTGTGATGCATATCGTATAATCATACCCACGGATACTTGAGGTTACATTGGAGTATCTAGGTGACATTAGGGTTTTGGTTGATTTGTGTCTTAAGGTGTTATTCTAGTACGAACTCTAGGGCTGTTTGTGACACTTATAGGAATAGCCCAACGGATTGATTGGAAAGAATAACTTTGAGGTGGTTTCGTACCCTACCATAATCTCTTCATTTGTTCTCCGCTATTAGTGACTTTGGAGTGACTCTTTGTTGCATGTTGAGGGATAGTTATATGATCCAATTATGTTATTATTGTTGAGAGACTTGCACTAGTGAAAGTATGAACCCTAGGCCTTGTTTCAACGCATTGCAATACCGTTTGTGCTCACTTTTATCATTAGTTACCTTGGCTGTTTTTATAATTTCAGATTAGAAAAACCTTTATCTACCATCCATATTGCACTTGTATCACCATCTCTTCGCCGAACTAGTGCACCAATACAATTTACCATTGTATTGGGTGTGTTGGGGACACAAGAGACTCTTTGTTATTTGGTTGCAGGGTTGCTTGAGAGAGACCATCTTCATCCTACACCTCCTATGGATTGATAAACCTTAGGTCATCCACTTGAGGGAAATTTTCTACTGTCCTACAAACCTCTACACTTGGAGGCCCAACAACGTCTACAAGAAGGTTGTGTAGTAGACATCAAGCTCTTTTCTGGCGCCGTTGTCGGGGAGGTTGGCGCTTGAAGGTATATCTTTAGATCTTGCAATTGAATCTTTTTGTTTCTTGTTTTATCACTAGTTTAGTCTATAAAAGAAAAGTACAAAAAATGGAATTGAGTTTAGCTCATACGCTTCATCTTTTTAATATCTTTCGTGAGTATGATGGGAAGGAAAATTGTGCCAAAGTATTAGAAGAAGAGTGCATTAAAATGTTTGGCACTAAATCTTTGAATGATGAGCATGATTGCAATGTTGTTAGTATGAATTCTTTGAATATCCATGATGCTAATGATATGCAAAGCCACAAGCTTGGGGATGCTATGTTTGATGAAGATGTTATTTATAGTCCCCCAAGTTTTGATGTGCAAATTTATTATGATGAGAGCATGCATGCCCGCTATCTATGATGATTATTGTGATAACTTGTATGCTATAAAGAATAATGATATCCATGAAACTTGTCGTCATGATTTTAATTTTCAATTGGATTATGCCTCACATGATAGTTATTTTGTTGAGTTTGCTCCCACTACTATTCATGAGAAGAGATTTGCTTATGTGGAGAGCAGTAAATTTTCTATGCTTGTAGATCGTGAAAAGAATGCTCTATGTGATAGTTATATTGTTGAATTCATTCATGATGCTACTGAAAATTATTACGAGGGAGGAATATGTGCTTGTAATAATTGCAATAATATTAAGTTTCCTCTCTATGTGCTTAAAATTTGAAGTTATGCTTGTTTTACCTTCCTATGCAAGTTGATTGTTGTTCCCATAAGTTGTTTGCTCACAAAATCCCTATGCATAGGAAGTGGGTTAGACTTAAATGTGCTAGTCATATTCTTCATGATGCTCTCTTTATGTTTCAATTCTTATCTTTTATGTGAGCATCATTGAAATCATCATGCCTAGCTAGGGGCGTTAAACGATAGCGCTTGTTGGGAAGCAACCTAACTTTATTTTTGTTCCTGTTTAGTAATAAATAATTCATATATCCTCTGTTATTATTGTTTTTTTTATGTTTTAATTAGTGTTTGTGCCAAGTAGAACCTTTGGGAAGACTTGGGTGAAGTCTTTATGATCATGCTGTAAAAAAACAGAAACTTTAGAGCTCACGAGATTAGCTAAAACGTTTTACTGGAGAATGCTATTTAGTTGATTCTTTTTGAAGATGATTAATAGATAAATTCCTCAGGTCCACCAATTTATTTGAGAATTTTATGAGTTCCAGAAGTGGTAGAAACCTACAGATTACTACAGACTGTTCTGTTTTTGACAGATTCTGTTTACATCGTGTTGTTTGCTTATTTTGATGAATCTATGAGTAGTATCGGAGGGTATGAACCATAGAGAAGTTGGAACACAGAAGATATTACACCAATATTAATTTAGAATGAGTTCATTACAGTACCTTATGATGGTGATTTGCTTTCTTATACTAACGGAGATTACGAGTTTTCTATTAAGTTTTGTGTTGTGAAGTTTTCAAGTTTTGGGTAAAGATTCGATGGACTATGGAATAAGGAGTGGCAAGAGACTAATATTGGGGATGCCCAAGGCACCCCAAGGTAATATTCAAGGACAAACAAGAGCCTAAGCTTGGGGATGCCCCGGAAGGCATCCCCTCTTTCGTCTTCGTTCATCGATAACTTTACTTGGAGCTATATTTTTATTCACCACATGCTATGTGTTTTGCTTGGAGCGTCAATTTATTTTGTTAGGATTTTCTTGCTGTTATTTATAACAATGTTTTGAATCTTTTATTTCAATAAATGTGGCATTGATAGCCCTTACTATGCCTATTTTACCAGTCTTCATGTTGCTGTTTGAAAACAGATAGTTTACCGCTGTTGCAATAATTCCCTAGAAAAGTCAGAATGTGATAAAATGTTGAAACCCTTTGCATATTAAGCTCTGATAAATTTACTACAGTGGGAATTTTCTTTCATAATTTTTGGAGCTAAGGAAGTATGAATCTTGCTGCACTATTTACAGACTGTCCTGTTTAGGAAGATTGTTGTTATGTTTGCATTGTTTGCATATGTTTGCTTCTTTAATGATTCTATTTGAGGATAGGGCTATTAAATATGCAGAGGTATTTAGTATGAAATGTTGAATAATAATTTTAGTGATTTGCTACAGTAGAGTATGATAAGGTTTTTTGGATTGGTTTATACTAACTTATCTCACGAGTCCTTGTTGAGTTTTGTGTGGATGAAGCTTTTGAGATTTAGGGAGACCGTGATATGAGAGGAATTAAGGAGACACAAAAGCTCAAGCTTGGGGATGCCCAAGGCATCCCAAGATAATATTTCAAGAAGTCTCAAGCGTCTAAGTTTGGGGATGCCCCGGTTGGCATCCCACCTTTCTTCTTCAACAACTATCGGTTAGTTTCGGTTGATCCTAAGTTTTTGCTTCTTCACATGATGTTTGCCATTCTTAGAATGTCATTTTATTTAGTTTTGCTTGCTGTTTGAATAAAATACCAAGATCTGAAATTCTTAAATGTTAGAGAGTCTTCACATAGTTGCATAATTATTCGACTACTCATTGATCTTCACTTATATCTTTCGGAGTAGTTTGTTGTTGCGCTAGTGCTTCACTTATATCGTTTTAGAGCACGGTGGTGGTTTTATTTTACAGGAAGAGATGAACTCTCGTGCTTCACTTATATTATTTTGAGAGTCTTTAGAACAGCATGGTAGTTTGCTTTGGTTATGAAACTAGTCCTAATATGATGGGCATCCAAGAGGGATATAATAAAAACTATCATGGAAAGTGCATTGAATACTATGAGAAGTTTGATACTTGATGATT
This sequence comes from Triticum urartu, assembly GCF_003073215.2. Lineage (NCBI taxonomy): Eukaryota > Viridiplantae > Streptophyta > Magnoliopsida > Poales > Poaceae > Triticum > Triticum urartu. The sequence goes on from NC_053023.1 coordinate 725,828,896, forward strand.
GTTTTGAGATATGAAGATGGTGATATTAAAGTCATGCTAGTTGAGTAGTTGTGAATTTGAGAAATGCTTGTGTTGAAGTTTGTGATCCCCGTAGCATGCACGTGCACTACTAGGGAAAAGGCTAGCAGCAGCGCAAAGTTTTAGGTGTATCCGTAGCGCGGGGACCGGTGCTACTAATAAGGCGCTACAGCTAACACGTAGCAGTAGCGCGTGCTCACCAGTGCTACTGCTACACAAGTGTAGCAGCAGCGCATTTAATGGAAGCTCGCCACTGCTAATAGCTATAGCGCGCTTCTCCTGTGCGCGCTACTGCTAACTTTTCTCCACTCGCTACTGCTCATTTTAGTAGTTTTTTTGTTTTTTCGGCATATTTGTTTTGTATTTGAACATGCTTTATATAAGAATCTTTAGCACATACAAATGTCATCATGATACACATACAAATGCCTGCGAGACCACAAATGTAATCATAGCATATACATACAAATAGTCTCATCATAATCATCATCCAACACAAAGTGGTATCTTGTCATCATCTCGAAAATAGTGATACATGCAAGTCTCGAATACTTGCAACTACAACGTCATCCATCTAAACAAAGGTATACGCGAGAAGAGCTATCACTATGAGTGAGAGCGGAACTATGCAGTACATGAGGTGGCGGTTACGAGTCCTCTCTCGCGCTAGCGTGAACCTCAAGTAACTAGCTTCTCCTTCTTGTCTGCTTTTGAAGCCTTTATGGCTAGCACCCGAGAACCCATTCACTTGCGCCTGACACTCATGCCACTCGTTGTACACCCCCGGAGCCTTCCCTTTATACACGACATAGCACTTCCATCTCGCCATCAAGAAACCAGGTACCTGTTAGAGATGCATGTTCATGAAGAGGATGTACAATCATATATATGCAACAAAATATACTAGAGAAACACCGAAAAAGAAAGGGTTAGCAACTAGATGCAACATACAGTACGCAAATTAATTAACTAGAGGTACGCAGGTCATCGTACGCAAACTAACAAAGTAGCGTTACGCAAGTTCGGCAGGGACCGTGGACATCACAAAGTTTCATCGCTACAAAAAGTATACAAGTTCAACCGACACATATCATCATCATCGGCATCATAAATCACTAGAAGTTGCATCCTTCAATATCATCGAGGATGGACCCTAGCTTCTTGAACGGCGTGAGGTCTAGACGTTGCATGCCTATGTGAGTTCGGACGTCAGCTCGCGATATAGGGCCGTGGTGGAACATCCCCTTCTCATCGACGACTTCTTTCATGATGATCGTCGCAATGTCGCTTTGGATGCGAAAGAAGTCATCTCTAAGTTTATAATCCGCTTCTCCATGAGTTTCTAGCCACTTGTGGATATGATCATCATTTCTTCTTCTCATGCGAAGCTTTTGGTGATCTGTGCTGAACTGAATCATGAGATGGACGATGTAGAATCCATCCTTCTTGCTTGGTTTTGGGATATGGATGCAGGAGAAGTTAGTTCTATGCGCGAAACCCATCTTCTTGTTCCTTTGTTTCCTGGTATGCATGTGGCCACCTCTAATGCTGAAGCCTTAGAGAGCATCATCTAGAATATTCATTATGTGGGTCTAGTATTTTTTCTCGTAGTCTCTGGAAGGGTCAAAATACACAGGGTGGGAGACTTGCGAGTAAAGAACGATAAGGATGGCGCGCCCATTGCTGCGGGGAAAAGACACCTCAAATTATTCCCCATATGAGAGAGAAGGAATGATTGAAATGTACGAAAGGGTTGTCCGGAACTGACTTACTTTGGATGATAAGGCACGAGGACAATTTCCCGGTCCTTATTCTGTACCATGAAGTTTTGGAGGTACACCCTAGCAGTTTCATGCTCAAATTCGCCGAGACTCAAGAAAGACTCGTGCATGTAGTACGGATCCGCCACACAGATTTGCGAGACTTCTTCACTCTTCATGACGGAGCTCATATGTAACGCAAAAAGGCGGACGATTGTAAAATCGAGCCGCCTTGTCAGAAACATCTCAAAGATATGGTCAAACCGCAGGAAGAACACCTCCGCAGGCCGTGTCTCGACGTAGTACTTCCCCTCAGGCACATGAGCCGCGTATGTCGGATATCCTGGATCCTTTGAGGCTAGTAGGCTTTTCTCAGTCGACAACACATGGTCGTGCAGTCTCCTGAGATCCCCTGATAGTGCCTCCAGCGGTTTCGGCGGTAGCATCGGCTCGCCTGTGAGATGGAACATGGCCGCACCTTTCACGGGTACACGCTCTTCAGAATGCATCGTCTGGCTGCTTTGTGCTCTGGCTTGTTTGGAGGCAGTTATCTTCCCTGATCTCTTCCTCTCCTTTTTCTTGGGAACACCTTCCAGACCCTTCCTTAACCCCTGCCCCAGGGTTCCCGGGCTAAGCACTGTATGACCCCCGGCTAGTTGAGCCTGTGTTGAGGCGACATCTTCAGGCGTGTCCTGTGAGGAATTCATGAAGAGAGACTTTTTGCAATCCTTCCAATGACCTTCCTGTCCGGGCATATCATCCATATCCTCATTAGCATGCTGATAGCCTGATTCATCATATGGTTGACTCATCATATCTATGTCACAGTCATACGCGTGTGTATTGAGGAAACCCATAGGGTCGACCTCTGTCTCATCATCCATTCTCTGTTCTACATGACCGATTATATCAGCCAGTACTATTGCACTCCCTTCATCACGTCGTCCGCCGCTCTCACTCGGCACTACAGGAGCTGATAATTGCGTAGGCGGGGTGGTGGTCTCCACACATGCTTGTTGATGTGTGGTTATTGGTGTGCTCTCGGCTGGCTCCAGACGAATAAGATTCTTCGGCCATAGCAGCACCCAACCCTTGCAGCTTCCAATCCGCAGCGGGGTCTCGTCGTCCTCTCCCACATGCTGTACTAGAGGAGGCAACGCCTCGTGCCCCGATTTCATACTGGACAAGCTAACCCTGAAGTGCCCAGCGGGGATCGGCTGGTTGTGGAACGTGGGTTTCAAGGGGTTCAATATCATCCCCTTTCCCACGTCGACCTTCTGGCCTTTTATCAAGTAGAGTATGGTGCACGGGGTTTCTTCGCCCTGCAAACACATATGTCTGTGGCGTAAAACATCCGAAAGGCAACGAAAATGGAATATTCTATATATATGTTGGTGTGACATGTAATTACCATGACAACGTCGAGCTCAGCCGAAGACGAAGGCCCACCTAGCGCGAGAGAGACTGAGGACGGGCTGCTATGAGCGGGAGCGACCGCGAGAGGAGGCCCGGTTGCGTGAGCAAGTGATGGTGCGGTGTTGTTGTTGTTCATGGAGTTGCTCCCGACGAAACTGGGCATCGGGAAATCATGTACCGTCTTGTCTGGATTTTCCTTCATCCAGTTGATGATAGCTGGAACCAAGTTAGTAGCGAAATCATTTCTGCAGGCAGTTACAGCTGCATTGACTGCCTGCTGTAGCAACTCATTTTTCTCCTCGGCTGTTTTTTCCGCGTCCTCAGCTGCTTTTTTCTTGACCGCAAGCTTCACCTTCGCGTCGATGTCCGCCTGACTAAACTTCTTTTTCTTCTTCTTGGCCTCCGGGCCCTCGTTGTAAAACACCTTCCACGTGGCGCCGTCTCCAGCGCCGTGCACACGACCATATTGCGGCCGCTGGCCCAAAGGGAGTCCCTTAAGTTCGTTCAAGGCCCGGTTGAGAGGGGTGTCCCACTTGGGCCTTGTAGGAGAAGTAGGGCTTTAGGATGCAAGCTGGTGATGCTTCTCCAGTAGTCTAATCAATTTCCTCATGATCTGGTCCGTGTAAAAAACCTTTTTCTCCTTGTTCCACTTGTAGCAGGCCCTGATGAAGTCATGCTCCAAGGGGTTGGTGAACTTCGCGAAGGGGTCTAGGAGACCCGCGGCTTCACGTTCCGCGTCCTCCTTATCCCATATGGGCCTTTTACCAAGGTAGCCACGGCTTCCGAGGCGATGCTTCCACGTGTTCCTTTGCTGAAGGCTCTTGAATTTCGCAGCCTTATCCTTGGCTGCCTCGGTAGCGCAAGTGTCCTTGAACTTTTCGAACTCCTCTTCCGTAAGTGTCGGATTTTCCTCTAGAATCTTGGACAGGGGTTCCTCAGCCTCAATAGCTCGTTTCACCCTCCCTTTCTAGGAGGCCAAATCATTGCTAAACATGCCCATGGCATGATTGTTAATCTTTTTCATCTTCGGATCATCCCACGGTTGTTCTATGTTATCATCCCGGTCGGGGAACTTGAATCTCTTGTGCAACTTCGTTAGGAGCAACTGCATCAAATGTTCTTTACTCCTTAAGTCATCATCATTGATGCTCGCGCATTCCCGTAGGATGCATCCTAATTGGTTCCCATAGCACTTGCGAGGTTCTTCCGGCTCTAATGGCTCAAACTTGCCAGGTGCCATCTTTGTGATCACAAGTCGTCCAATCCCTAGTTTGTTAGGTTTTCGTATCCTCTGCTTCTTATGCTTCCTCTTTTCGGTAGCGGCATCGGCGCCGGTACCTTCCCCGCCGGTATCTTCCCCGCCGGTCTCGGCGCCGCCATCGGTGCCGGCGCCGTCGGTGTCGATGTCGGCGTCAGTACCATCATCGAGGCCGACCTGCAAACCTTGCTTAGCAGTCAAATAGTCGAGGTACTCTTGTTCACCCTCATAATCCATCTCGTCTGCATCTTGGTCAGAAGGCCCAATTTCTTCGTTGTTCGACATGTTTCCTATGATTAAGTGTCCTCGTTTATTTCTAAAAGTACGAATAAATGAGAAATGACATAAAAAGGAAAATCTATGTGCCATGATACGTCTCCAACGTATCTATAATTTTTGATTGCTCCATGCTATATTATCTACTATTTTGAATGTTTATGGGCTTTATTATACACTTTTATATTATTTTTGGGACTAACCTATTAACCGGAGGCCCAGCCCAGATTTGCTATTTTTTGCCTATTTCAGTGTTTCGAAGAAAAGGAATATCAAACGGAGTCGAAATGGAATGAAATCAACTGGAGAAGTTATTTTTGGAAGGAAACCTACCGTATAGACTTGGACCCTACGTCAGAAGATGAAGGAGGAGCTCACGAGGGTAGGGGGCGTGCCCACCCCCCTGGGGCGCGCCCCCTGCCTCGTGCCCCCCCCTTCGGTCCACCGACGTACCTCATGCACCCATATATACCTACGTAACCTAAAACTTCCAGAACAGACAATAGATCGGGAGTTCCGCCGCAAGAAGCCTCCGTAACCACCAAAAGCCAATCTAGACCTATTCTGGCACCCTGCCGGAGGGGGCAATCCCTCTCCGGCGGCCATCTTCATCATCCCGGTGCTCTCCATGACGAGGAGGGAGTAGTTCTCCCTCGGGGCTGAGGGTATGTACCAGTAGCTATGTGTTTGATCTCTCTCTCTCTCTCTCTCTCGTGTTCTTGAGGTGATATGATCTTGATGTATCGCGAGCTTTGCTATTATAGTTGGATCTTATATTTCTCCTCCCCCTCTTCTCTCTTGTAATGAATCGGGTTTCCCCTTTGAAGTAATCTTATCGGATTGAGTCTTTAAAGATTTGAGAACACTTGATGTATGTCTTGCCGTGGATATCTGTGGTGACAATGGGATATCACGTGATTCACTTGATGTATGTTTTGGTGATCAACTTGCAGGTTCTGCCCATGAAACTATGCATAGGGATTGGCACACGTTTTCGTCGTGATTCTCCGGTAGAAACTTTGGGGCACTCTTTGAGGTCCTATGTGTTGGTTGAATAGATGAATATGAGATTGTGTGATGCATATCGTATAATCATACCCACGGATACTTGAGGTTACATTGGAGTATCTAGGTGACATTAGGGTTTTGGTTGATTTGTGTCTTAAGGTGTTATTCTAGTACTAACTCTAGGGCTGTTTGTGACACTTATAGGAATAGCCCAATGGATTGATTGGAAAGAATAAGTTTGAGGTGGTTTCGTACCCTACCATAATATGTTCGTTCGTTCTCCGCTATTAGTGACTTTGGAGTGACTCTTTGTTGCATGTTGAGGGATAGTTATGTGATCCAATTATGTTAGTATTGTTGAGGGAACTTGCACTAGCGAAAGTATGAACCCTAGGCCTTGTTTCAACGCATTGCAATATCGTTTATGCTCACTTTTATCATTAGTTACCTTGCTGTTTTTATATTTTCAGATTACAAAAACTATTATCTACCATCCATATACCACTTGTATCACCATCTCTTCGCCGAACCAGTGCACCTATACAATCTACCATTATATTGGGTGTGTTGGGGACACAAGAGACTCTTTGTTATTTGGTTGCAGGGTTGCTTGAGAGAGACCATCTTCAACCTATGCCTCCTACGGATTGATAAACCTTAGGTCATCCACTTGAGGGAAATTTGCTACTGTCCTACAAACCTCTGCACTTTGAGGCCCAACAACGTCTACAAGAAGAAGGTTGTGCAGTAGACATCAAGCTCTTTTCTGGCGCCGTTGCCGGGGAGGTGAGTGCTTGAAGGTATATCTTTAGATCTTGCAATCGAGTCTTTTATTTTCTTGTTTTATCACTAGTTTAGTTTATAAAAGAAAACTATAAAAAATGGAATTGATTTTGTCTCATACGCTTCACCTTTTTAATATTTTTCGTGAGTATGATGGAAAGGACAATTGTGCTCAAGTGCTAGAAGAAGAAATCTATAAAATGTTTGGCACTACATATTTGAATGATGAGCATGATTGTAATGTTGTTATTATGAATTCTTTGAATATCCATGATGCTAATGATATGCAAAGCCACAAGCTTGGGGATGCTACGTTCGATGAAGATGATATTTTTAGTCCCCCAAGTTTTGATGTGCAAATTTATTATGATGAGAGCATGCCCCCTATCTATGATGATTATTGTGATGACACGTATTCTTTAAAGAATAATGATGAAACTTGTCATCTTGATTTCAATTTTCAATCCCATGATAGTTACTTTTTTGAGTTTGCTCCCACTATTATTCATGAGAAGAATTTTGCTTGTGTGGAGAGTAATAAAATTTCTATGCTTGTAAATCATGAAAAGAATGCTTTAGGTGCTGGTTATATTGTTGAATTCATTCATGATGCTACTGAAAATTATTATGAGGGAGGAACATATGCTTGTAGGAATTGCAATAATACCAAGTTTCCTCTCTATGTGCTTAAAGTTTTGAAGTTATGCTTGTTTTACCCTCCTATGCTAGTTGATTATTGTTCCCATAAGTTGTTTGATCACAAAATCCCTATGCATAGGAAGTATGTTAGACTTAAATGTGCTAGTCATATTCTTCATGATGATCTCTTTATGTTACAATTCTTATCTTTTATGTGAGCATCGTTGAAATCATCATGCCTAGCTAGGGGCGTTAAACGATAGCGCATGTTGGGAGGCAACCCAATTTTATTTTTGTTCCTTGCTTTTTGTTCCTGTTTAGTAATAAATAATTCATCTAGACTCTATTTATATGTGGTTTTATGCTTTTAATTAGTGTTTGTGCCAAGTAGAACCTTTGCAAAGACTTGGGGAATGTCTTGTTGATCATGCTGTCAAAAACAGAAACTTTAGCGCTCACGAGAATTGCTGCCATTTTTATTTGGAGAGTGATATTTAGTTAATTCTTTTTGAATATGATTAATAGATAAATTACTCAGGTCCAGAAATTTATTTGAGAACTTGTCACTCATGCATCATTGCACATCCCGGTACACCGCCAGAGGCATTCATATAGAGTCATATCTTGTTCTAAGTATCGAGTTGTAATTCTTGAGTTGTAAGTAAATAAAAGTGTGATGATCATCATTATTAGAGCATTGTCCCAGTGAGGAAAGGATGATGGAGACTATGATTCCCCCACAAGTCGGGATGAGACTCCAGACGAAAAATAAATAAAAGAGGCCATAGAAGCCCCCAAAAAAAGAGGCCATAAAAAGAGAAAGGCCCAAATAAAAAATATATAAAAAATGAGAGAAAAAGAGAGAAGGGACAATGCTACTATCCTTTTACCACACTTGTGCTTCAAAGTAGCACCATGATCTTCATGATAGAGAGTCTCCTATGTTGTCACTTTCATATACTAGTGGGAATCTTTCATTATAGAACTTGGCTTGTATATTCCAATGATGGGCTTCCTCAAATGCCCTAGGTCTTCGTGAGCAAGCGAGTTGGATGCACACCCACTTAGTTTCTTTTTGAGCTTTCATACATTTATAGCTCTAGTGCATCCGTTGCATGGCAATCCCTACTCACTCACATTGATATCTATTGATGGGCATCTCCATAGCCCGTTGATACGCCTAGTTGATGTGAGACTATCTTCTCCCTTTTTGTCTTCTCCACAACCACCATTCTATTCCACCTACAGTGCTATGTCCATGGCTCACGCTCACGTATTGCATGAAGATTGAAAAAGTTTGAGAACATCAAAAGTATGAAACAATTGCTTGGCTTGTCATCGGGGTTATGCATGATTTAAATATTTTGTGTGGTGAAGATAGAGCATAACCAGACTATATGATTTTGTAGGGATAGCTTTCTTTGGCCATGTTATTTTGAGAAGACATAATTGCTTAGTTGGTATGCTTGAAGTATTATCATTTTTATGTCAATATGAACTTTTGTCTTGAATCTTATGGATCCGAATATTCATGCCACAATTAATAAGAATTACATTGAAATTATGCCAAGTAGCACTCCGCATCAAAAATTCTATTTTTATCATTTACCTACTCGAGGACAAGCAAGAATTAAGCTTGGGGATGCTGATACGTATCCAACATATCTATAATTTTTGATTGCTCCATGCTATATTATTGTTGGGGAACGTTGCAGAAAACAAAAAATTTCCTATGGTTTCACCAAGATCCATCTATGAGTTCATCTAGCAACGAGTGATCGGATCCATCTACATACCTTTGTAGATCGCGAGCGGAAGCATTCAAAGAACGGGGATGATAGAGTCGTACTCGACGTGATCCAAATCACGGGAGATCCTAGCGCCGAACGGACGGCACCTCCGCGTTCAACACACGTACGGTCAGCATGACGTCTCCTTATTCTTGATCCAGCAAGGGGGAAGGAGAGGTTGAGGAAGATGGCTCCAGCAGCAGCACGACGGCGTGGTGGTGATGGAGCTGCAGTACTCCGGCAGGGCTTCGCCAAGCTCTATGGAGGAGGAGGAGGTGTTGGAGAGGGAGAGGGAGGCACCAAAGGCAAAGGTGTGGCTTCCCTCCCTTCCCCCCACTATATATAGGGCCAAGGGAGAGGGGGGGCGCAGCCTTGGCCCTTCCTCCAAGGAAGGGTGCGGCCAAGGGAGGAGTCCATCCTCCCCAAGGCACCTAGGAGGTGCCTTCCCCCTTTAGGACTCTTCCTTTCCCTTATCTCTTGGCGCATGGGCCTCTTGGGGCTGGTGCCCTTGGCCCATATAGGCCAAGGCGCACACCCCTACAGCCCATGTGGCCCCCCGGGGCAGGTGGACCCCCGGACCCCTTACGGCACTCCCGGTACAATACCGATAATGCGCGAAACTTTTCCGGCGACCAAAACAAGACTTCCCATATATAAATCTTTACCTCTGGACCATTCCGGAACTCCTCGTGACGTCCAGGATCTCATCCGGGACTCCGAACAACATTCGGGTTACTGCATATACATATCCCTACAACCCTAGCGTCACCGAACCTTAAGTGTGTAGACCCTACGGGTTCGGGAGACATGTAGACATGACCGAGATTGCTCTCCGGTCAATAACCAACAGCGGGATCTGGATACCCATGTTGGCTCCCACATTCTCCTTGATGATCTCATCGGATGAACCACGATGTCGAGGATTCAAGCAATCCCGTATACAATTCCCTTTGTCAATCGGTATGTTACTTGCCCGAGATTCGATCGTTGGTATCCCAATACCTTGTTCAATCTCGTTACCGGCAAGTCACTTTACTCGTACCGTAATGCATGATCCCATGACCAGACACTTGGTCACTTTGAGCTCATAATGATGATGCATTACCGAGTGGGCCCAGTGATACCTCTTCGTCATACGGAGTGACAAATCCCAGTCTTGATCCGTGTCAACCCAACAGACACTTTCGGAGATACCTGTAGTATACCTTTATAGTCACCCAGTTACGTTGTGAAGTTTGGTACACCCAAAGCACTCCTACGGTATCCGGGAGTTACACGATCTCATGGTCTAAGGAAAGGATACTTGACATTGGAAAAACTCTAGCAAAAGAACTATACGATCTTATGCTATGTTTAGGATTGGGTTTTGTCCATCACATCATTCTCCTAATGATGTGATCTCGTTATCAATGACATCCAATGTCCATAGTCAGGAAACCATGACTATCTGTTGATCAACGAGCTAGTCAACTAGAGGCTTACTAGGGACATGTTGGTGTCTATTATTCACACATGTATTACGATTTCCGGATAACACAATTATAGCATGAATAAAGACAATTATCATGAACAAGGAAATATAATAATAATGCTTTTATTATTGCCTCTAGGGCATATTTCCAACAGTCTCCCACTTGCACTAGAGTCAATAATCTAGTTACATTGTGATGAATCGAACACCCATGGAATTCTGGTGTTGATCATGTTTTGCTCTATGGAGAGGTTTAGTCAACGGATCTGCTACATTCAGGTCCGTATGTACTTTACAAATATCTATGTCTCCATCTTGAACATTTTCACGAATGGAGTTGAAGCGACGCTTGATGTGCCTGGTCTTCTTGTGAAACCTGGGCTCCTTGGCAAGTGCAATAGCTCCAATGTTGTCACAGAAGAGTTTGATTGGCCCCGACGCATTGGGTATGACTCCTAGGTCGGTGATGAACTCCTTCACCCAAATTGCTTCATGCGCTGCCTCCGAGGCTGCAATGTACTCCGCTTCACATGTAGATCCCGCCACGACGCTCTGCTTGCAACTGCACCAGCTTACTGCCCCACCATTCAAAATATACACATATACGGTTTGTGACTTGGAGTCATCCAGATCTGTGTCGAAGCTAGCGTCGACGTAACCCTTTATGACGAGCTCTTCGTCACCTCCATAAACGAGAAACATTTCCTTAGTCCTTTTTAGGTACTTCAGGATATTCTTGACCGCTGTCCAGTGTTCCTTGCCGGGATTACTTTGGTACCTACCTACCAAACTTACGGCAAGGTTTACATCAGGTTTGGTACACAGCATGGCATACATAATAGAACCTATGGCTGAGGCATAGGGGATGACACTCACCTCTTCTATATCTTCTGCCGTGGTCGGACATTGAGCTGAGCTCAATTTCACACCTTGTAACACAGGCAAGAACCCCTTCTTAGACTGATCCATATTGAATTTCTTCAATATCTTATCAAGGTATGTGCTTTGTGAAAGACCTATGAGGCGTCTTGATCTATCTCTATAGATCTTGATGCCTAATATATATGCAGCTTCTCCAAGGTCCTTCATTGAAAAACTCTTATTCAAGTAGGCCTTAATGCTATCCAAGAGTTCTATATCATTTCCCATCAAAAGTATGTAATCTACATATAATATGAGAAATGGTACAGAGCTCCCACTCACTTTCTAGTAAACGCAGGCTTCTCCATAAGTCTGCGTAAACCCAAACGCTTTGATCATCTCATCAAAGCGAATGTTCCAACTCCGAGATGCTTGCACCAGCCCATAAATCAAGCGTTGGAGCTTGCACACCTTGTCAGCATTCTTAGGATCGACAAAACCTTCCGGCTGCATCATATACAATTCTTCCTTAAGGAAACCATTAAGGAATGCTGTTTTGACGTCCATTTGCCATATCTCATAATCATAGAATGCGGCAATTGCTAACATGATTCGGACGGACTTTAGCTTCGCTACCGGTGAGAAAGGCTCATCGTAGTCAACCCCTTGAACTTGTCGATAACCCTTAGCGACAAGCCGAGCTTTATAGATCGTCACATTACCATCCGCGTCTGTCTTCTTCTTAAAGATCCATTTATTTTCTATGGCTCGCCTCTCAATGGGCAAGTCAGTCAAAGTCCATACTTTGTTTTCATACATGGATCCTATCTCGGATTTCATGGCTTCTAGCCATTTGTCGGAATCCGGGCCCGCCATCGCTTCTTCATAGTTCAAAGGTTCACTGTTGTCTAACAACATGATTTCCAAGACAGGGTTGCCGTACCACTCTGGTGCAGAACGTGTCCTTGTGGACCTACGAAGTTCAGTAGCAACTTGATCTGAAGTTTCATGATCATCATCATTAACTTCCTCTCTAGTCGGTGCAGGCACCTCAGGAACATTTTCTTGAGTTGCGCCATTTTCCGGTTCAAGAGGTAATACTTCATCAAGTTCTACTTTCCTCCCACTTACTTCTTTCGAGAGAAACTCTTTCTCTAGAAAGGATCCATTCTTGGCAACAAAGATCTTGCCTTCGGATCTGAGGTAGAAGGTATACCCAATAGTTTCTTTAGGGTATCCTATGAAGACGCATTTTTCCGACTTGGGTTCGAGCTTTTCAGGTTGAAGTTTCTTGACATAAGCATCGCATCCCCAAACTTTTAGAAACGACAGCTTAGGTTTCTTCCCAAACCATAATTCATACAGTGTTGTCTCAACGGATTTCGACGGAGCCCTATTTAAAGTGAATGCGGCAGTCTCTAAAGCATAGCCCCAAAAAGATAGCAGTAAATCGGCAAGAGACATCATAGATCGCACCATATCTAATAGAGTGCGATTACGACGTTCGGACACACCATTACGCTGAGGTGTTCCAGGCGGCGTGAGTTGTGAAACTATTCCACATTTTCTTAAGTGTGTGCCAAATTCGTGACTCAAGTATTCTCCTCCACGATCTGATCGCAAAAACTTGATTTTTCTGTCACATTGATTCTCAACCTCACTCTGAAATTCCTTGAACTTTTCAAAGGTTTTAGACTTGTGTTTCATTAAGTAGACATACCCATATCTACTCAAGTCATCAGTGAGGGTGAGAACATAACGATAGCCACCGCGAGCCTCAACGCTCATTGGACCGCACACATCAGTATGTATGATTTCCAATAAGTTGGTTGCTCAGTCCATTGTTCCTGAGAACGGAGTCTTGGTCATTTTACCCATGAGGCATGGTTCACACGTGTCAAATGATTCATAATCAAGAGACTCTAAAAGTCCATCTGCATGGAGCTTCTTCATGCGTTTGACACCTATGTGACCAAGGCGGCAGTGCCACAAGTATGTGGGACTATCATTATCAACCTTACATCTTTTGGTATTCACACTATGAACATGTGTAGCATTACGCTCGAGATTCATTAAGAATAAACCATTCAGCATCGGAGCATGACCATAAAACATATCTCTCATATAAATAGAACAACCATTATTCTCGGATTTAAATGAGTAACCATCTCGAATTAAACGAGATCCCGATACAATGTTCATGCTCAAAGCTGGCACTAAATAACAATTATTGAGGTTTAAAACTAATCCCGTAGGTAAATGTAGAGGTAGCGTGCCGACGGCGATCACATCGACCTTGGAACCATTCCCGACGCGCATCGTCACCTCGTCCTTCGCCAGTCTCCGCTTATTCCGCAGCTCCTGCTTTGAGTTACAAATGTGAGCAACTGCACCGGTATCAAATACCCAGGAGCTACTACGAGTACTGGTAAGGTACACATCAATTACATGTATATCACATATACCTTTTGTTTTGCCAGCCTTCTTGTCCGCTAAGTATTTGGGGCAGTTCCACTTCCAGTGACCACTTCCCTTGCAATAAAAGCACTCAGTCTTGGGCTTGGGGTCCATTCTTTGGCTTCTTCCCGGTAGCTTGCTTACCGGGCGCGGCAACTCCCTTGCCGTCCTTCTTGAAGTTCTTCTTACCCTTGCCTTTCTTGAACTTAGTGGTTTTATTCACCATCAACACTTGATGTTCCTTTTTGACTTCTACCTCTGCTGATTTTAGCATTGCAAATAATTCAGGAATGGTCTTTTCCATCCCCTGCATATTGAAGTTCATCACAAAGCTCTTGTAGCTTGGTGGAAGCGACTGAAGGATTCTGTCAATGACTGCGTCATCCGGGAGATTAACTCCCAGCTGAGTCAAGCGGTTATGTAACCCAGACATTGTGAGTATGTGCTCACTGACAGAACTATTTTCCTCCATCTTACAGCTGAAAAACTTGTCAGAGACTTCATATCTCTCGACCCGGGCATGAGCTTGGAAAACCATTTTCAGCTCTTCGAACATCTCATATGCTCAGTGTCTCTCAAAACATTTTTGGAGCCCCGGTTCTAAGCTGTAAAGTATGCCGCACTGAACGAGGGAGTAATCATCAGCACGTGTCTGCCAAGCATTCATAATGTCTTGGTTCTGTGGGACGGGTGCGTCACCTAGCGGTGCTTGTAGGACATAATCTTTCTTGGCAGCTATGAGGATGATCCTCAGGTTCCGGACCCAGTCTGTATAGTTGCTGCCATCGTCTTTCAGCTTGGTTTTCTCTAGGAACGCGTTGAAGTTGAGGACAACGTTGGCCATTTGATCTACAAGACATATTGTAAAGATTTTAGACTAAGTTCATGATAATTAAGTTCATCTAATCAAATTATTCAATGAACTCCCACTCAGATAGACATCCCTCCAGTCATCTAAGTATAACATGATCCGAGTTAACTAGGCCGTGTCCGATCATCACGTGAGACGAACTAGTCAATGTCGGTGAACATCTTCATGTTGATCGTATCTTCTATACGACTCATGCTCGACCTTTCGGTCTTCTGTGTTCCGAGGCCATGTCTGTAAATGCTAGGCTCGTCAAGTCAACCTAAGTGTTTGCATGTGTAAATCTGTCTTACACCCGTTGTATGTGAACGTTGGAATCTATCACACCCGATCATCATGTGGTGCTTCGAAACAACGAACTGTCACAATGGTGCACAGTTAGGGGGAACACTTTCTTGAAATTATTATGAGGGATCATCTTATTTACTACCGTCGTTCTAAGTAAACAAGATGTACAAAACATGATAAACATCACATGCAATCAAATAATAATAGTGACATGATATGGCCAATATCACATAGCTCCTTTGATCTCCATCTTGGGGCTCCATGATCATCTTGTCACCGGCATGACACCATGATCTCCATCATCATGATCTCCATCATCGTGTCTCCATGAAGTTTCTCACCAACTATTACTTCTACTACTATGGCTAACACGTTTAGCAATAAAGTAAAGTAATTTACATGGCGTTTCTCAATGACACGCGGGTCATACAAAAATAAAGACAACTCCTATGGCTCCTGCCGGTTGTCATACTCATCGACATGCAAGTCGTGATTCCTATTACAAGAACATGATCTCATACATCACATATATATCATTCATCACAACTTTGGCCATATCACATCACAGAACACTTGCTGCAAAAATAAGTTAGACGTCCTCTAATTGTTGTTGCAAGTTTTACGTGGCTGCAATAGGGTTCTAGCAAGAACGTTTTCTTACCTACGTGAAAGCCACAACGTGATTTGTCAACTTCTATTTACCCTTCATAAGGACCCGTTTCATCGAATCCGCTCCAACTAAAGTGGGAGAGACAGACACCCGCCAGCCACCTTATGCAACTAGTGCATGTTAGTCGGTGGAACCGGTCTCAAGTAAGCGTACGTGTAAGGTTGGTCCGGGCCGCTTCATCCCACAATACCGCTGAAGCAAGATAAGACTAGTAGCGGCAAGAAAGTTGACAACATCTATGCCCACAACAAATTGTGTTCTACTCGTGCAAAGAGAACTACGCATAGACCTGGCTCATGATGCCACTGTTGGTTGGGGAACGTTGCAGAAAACAAAAAATTTCCTACGGTTTCACCAAGATCCATCTATGAGTTCATCTAGCAACGAGTGATCGGATTGCATCTACATACCTTTGTAGATCACGCGCGGAAGCGTTCAAAGAACGGGGATGAGGAAGTCGTACTCGACGTGATCCAAATCACCGGAGATCCTAGCGCCGAACGGACAGCACCTCCTCGTTCAACACACGTACGGTCAGCGTGACGTCTCCTTCTTCTTGATCCAGCAAGGGGGAGAGGTTGAGGAAGATGGCTCCAGCAGCAGCACGACGGCGTGGTGGTGTGGAGCTGCAGTACTCCGGCAGGGCTTCGCCAAGCGCTATGCGGGAGGAGGAGATGTGGAGAGGAGAGGGAGGCACCAAGGGCTGGTGTGGCTTTGCCCTCCCTTCCCCCCACTATATATAGGGCCAAGGGAGAGGGGGGCGCAGCCTTGGCCCTTCCTCCAAGGAAGGGTGCGGCCAAGGGAGGAGTCCATCCTCCCCAAGGCACCTAGGAGGTGCCTTCCCCCTTTAGGACTCTTCCTTTCCCTTATCTCTTGGCGCATGGGCCTCTTGGGGCTGGTGCCCTTGGCCCATATAGGCCAAGGCGCACACCCCCTACAGCCCATGTGGCCCCCCGGGGCAGGTGACCCGGTGGACCCCCGGACCCCTTCCGGTGGCTCCCGGTACAATACCGATATGCCCCGAAACTTGTTCCGGCGACCAAAACAGACTTCCCATATATAAATCTTTACCTCCGGACCATTCCGGAACTCCTCGTGACGTCCGGGATCTCATCCGGGACTCCGAACAACATTCGGGTTACTGCATATACATATCCCTACAACCCTAGCGTCACCGAACCTTAAGTGTGTAGACCCTACGGGTTCGGGAGACATGTAGACATGACCGAGAAGCTCTCCGGTCAATAACCAACAGCGGGATCTGGATACCCATGTTGGCTCCCACATGCTCCTCGATGATCTCATCGGATGAACCACGATGTCGAGGATTCAAGCAATCCCGTATACAATTCCCTTTGTCAATCGGTATGTACTTGCCCGAGATTCGATCGTCGGTATCCCAATACCTTTCAATCTCGTTACCGGCAAGTCACTTTACTCGTACCGTAATGCATGATCCCGTGATCACACTTGGTCACTTTGAGCTCATTATGATGATGCATTACCGAGTGGGCCCAAGATACCTCTCCGTCATACGGAGTGACAAATCCCAGTCTTGATCCTGTCAACCCAACAGACACTTTCGGAGATACCCGTAGTATACCTTTATAGTCACCCAGTTACGTTGTGACGTTTGGTACACCCAAAGCACTCCTACGGTATCCGGGAGTTACACGATCTCATGGTCTAAGCTAAGGAAAGGATACTTGACATTGGAAAAACTCTAGCAAACGAACTATACGATCTTATGCTATGTTAAGGATTGGGTCTTGTCCATCACATCATTCTCCTAATGACGTGATCTCGTTATCAATGACATCCAATGTCCATAGTCAGGAAACCATGACTATCTGTTGATCAACAAGCTAGTCAACTAGAGGCTTACTAGGGACATGTTGGTGTCTATTATTCACACATGTATTACGATTTCCGGATAACACAATTATAGCATGAATAAAGACAATTATCATGAACAAGGAAATATAATAATAATGCTTTTATTATTGCCTCTAGGGCATATTTCCAACAATTATCTACTGTTTTGAATATTCATGGGCTTTATTATACACTTTTATATTATTTTTGGGACTAACCTATTAACCGGAGGCCCAGCCTAGATTTGCTGTTTTTTGCCTATTTCAGTGTTTCGAAGAAAAGGAATATCAAACGGAGTCAAAACGGAACGAAATCAACTGGAGAAGTTATTTTTGGAAGGAAACCTATCGTATAGACTTGGACCCTACGTCAGAAGATGAAGGAGGAGCTCACGAGGGTAGGGGGCGCGCCCACCCCCCTAGGGCGCGCCCCCTGCCTCGTGGCCCCCCTTTGGTCCACCGACGTACCTCCTGCACCCATATATACCTACGTAACCTAAAACTTCCAGAACAGACAATAGATCGGGAGTTCCGCCGCCAGAAGCCTCCGTAACCACCAAAAGCCAATCTAGACCCGTTCCGGCACCCTGCCGGAGGGGGCAATCCCTCTCCGGCGGCCATCTTCATCATCCCGGTGCTCTCCATGACGAGGAGGGAGTAGTTCTCCCTCGGGGCTGAGGGTATGTACCAGTAGCTATGTGTTTGATCTCTCTCTCTCGTGTTCTTGAGGTGATACGATCTTGATGTATCGCGATCTTTGCTATTATAGTTGGATCTTATGTTTCTCCCCCCCTCTTCTCTCTTGTAATGAATCGGGTTTCCCCTTTGAAGTAATCTTATCGGATTGAGTCTTTAAAGATTTGAGAACACTTGATGTATGTCTTGCCGTGGATATCTGTGGTGACAATGGGATATCACGTGATTCACTTGATGTATGTTTTGGTGATCAACTTGCGGGTTCCGCCCATGAACCTATGCATAGGGGTTGGCACACGTTTTCGTCATGATTCTCCGGTAGAAACTTTGGGGCACTCTTTGAGGTCCTATGTGTTGGTTGAATAGATGAATCTGAGATTGTGTCATGCATATCGTATAATCATACCCACGGATACTTGAGGTGACATTGGAGTATCTAGGTGACATTAGGGTTTTGGTTGATTTGTGTCTTAAGGTGTTATTGTAGTGCGAACTCTAGGGCTGTTTGTGACACTTATAGGAATAGCCCAATGGATTGATTGGAAAGAATAACTTTGAGGTGGTTTCGTACCCTACCATAATCTCTTCGTTCGTTCTCCGCTATTAGTGACTTTGGAGTGACTCTTTGTTGCATGTTGAGGGATAGTTATGTGTCCAATTATGTTAGTATTGTTGAGGGAACTTGCACTAGCGAAAGTATGAACCCTAGGCCTTGTTTCAACGCATTGCAATATCGTTTACGCTCACTTTTATCATTAGTTACCTTGCTGTTTTTATATTTTCAGATTACAAAAACTATTATCTACCATCCATATACCACTTGTATCACCATCTCTTCGCCGAACTAGTGCACCTATACAATTTACCATTGTATTGGGTGTGTTGGGGACACAAGAGACTCTTTGTTATTTGGTTGCAGGGTTGCTTGAGAGAGACCATCTTCAACCTACGCCTCCTACGGATTGATAAACCTTAGGTCATCCACTTGAGGGAAATTTGCTACTGTCCTACAAACCTCTGCACTTGGAGGCCTAACAACGTCTACAAGAAGAAGGTTGTGTAGTAGACATCATGCCAGCACTCGATATGCCAATTATGTAGCACAAATCATGCCTTTATTCACGGCAAATTTCGGCATGACCTTTGCTAAAAAATGGACATATCGAGCGCCTGAAATTCACCGGAACGGAAATCAATCAACATTTCGGCGTAACATAGGCCACTCGGATCATTTACCAAAATTGAACCAAAACATCACATGTCCAAATGACATGTTCAAATTCCAAACATGACATGTCCAAAACAAGACATATCCACATATCACATGTCCAGTTCAAATTTGCATATAAATTTAGCCTACCTAAATTTGCTTTAACAAGGGATGTTGATTTGGACAATTGCTTAAATGCTGACTTTTCTTTTAACTACAATTGCTTAACCCTAAATTTTTGTCCTATTTTAAAACCTAGCTAAATTCATCACTAAATAGATAACCTAATTAACCTACTGCCCTAACTAAAACCTAAGTAAATTAACCGAAGAACCCTAGCTAGCAGAGAGGGGGGGGTTTACAGAGGGTGCAGGGGCAAGGAGGCAGGCCCGACGACGGCCGAGGTTGGGAGGGGAGGAAGCAGAGGAGGGAGGCGAGGGCCGACGGGTCGGGGGCGAGCGCCGGGGCACGGCGGTGCGACGGGGGAAGAGAGAGTGGGGATTTGGGGGGAAAAGAGGCGGGATGAAGCAGGGAGAGTGAGAATTTTGGGTTAAGTGGACGTAGCAGTAGAGCGTTTAGACAAAATGCGCTGCTACTACCTTCACTAGCTGTAGCGGTTTAGATAAAACGCGCTGCTACTACCTTCACTAGCTGTAGCGGTTTAGATAAAACGCGCTGCTACTACCTTCACTAGTTGTAGCGGTTTTATAAGGAAATCGCTACTGCTAGCTTGACTGTAGCTGTTTTATAAGGAAATCGCTACTGCCAGTTTTCCTTTTTCTTTTCCATTATTTTCTCCCACTTTTATTTCCCGAGAGCAGTGAACGAAGGGAAGGCGATATATATTGCATCATTTGACGGTTAAATATGTATACAAAATAGGAACATATATATTACATCATTGGACCCATGCATAATAATGGCTAAGTGTGTATACAAAATAGGAACATATATATATATATATAACATCATTTGACCGATAACATACGGTTCCTCAGCGCTGACGTTTTCGTTTTTGAGTCAGCTTCTTTCCCTTCTTGTTCGTCGAAGAATAATTGAGCCCCTCATTGCCGGGGTACTGATCCACGGGCACCTATGGGACCGGCGGACCGGGTCCCTTTCGGTTCGGCGGGGGCGGAGATCGTGCAAAGAGCGGATCGAGGCGATGCACGCGAGCGATTTACCCAGGTTCGGGCCGCACGGATGCGTAAAACCCTACTCCTGCTTTGTGGTTTGTATTGATTTCTTGCTCGGGAGCGCGGAGTGCTACAGTACACACCCGTAGCTAACAAGACCGAGCGTGAGTGTTCGAACCAGCTAACCCCCCTCTACGTTGCACACGGGCCTCCTTTTATATGCTCAAGGGGTTACCGACAGGTGGGAACGGAGGTAAAGGGCAAAAATGGAAAGGTGCTGTGGTAGGTACAGCTACCTGCTACAGTGTATCATACCTAACCCTGACGGCAGGGGACAAGGGCCTTAAATGCCCGTCCGCGTCGCCTAAACAGTGCGAAAAGGGACCGCCAGGGACGCCACCGTTCGCCACGATGGCGATCTTGTCAGCGCCGCTTGCCACCGCACGCCGCTGGCTGCACAGCCTCCCGCCACGTACGCCTGGAAGGGCCCCAGAGCGACACGTTGGTGGATGTGCTGGAGCGCGGGCCCAGGGAGGTGGCTTGCCGCGGCAAGCGTCTTGCCGTTGTCGTTGTCTTGTCGCGTCCGGGAGCTTGTCGCTCACCGGGCCTTGCCGGGGCGCGTGGTGCGCCGCGGCAAGTTCCTTGCAATGCCTTGGGTGGCCTTCCCGGCAAGCTCCTCTTGCCGGGGTCTTGGCATGCTTTTGTTAGCCTTCCCGGCAAGCTCCTCTTGCCGGCGTCTTGTCTTCTTGACTTGGACACTTTGTTCTTGAATGGCTCCAAAGGAACCATGGAGGACCTTGGCGGTCACCCGACAAGCCTTGCCGCGGGATGCTGCGACTGCCCGTGCACAAGTTCGGGATACTAGGGTACCCCTACTCTAGTACACCAACAGGAGCCCCCGGGCCTGGGCCATACACGATGCCGAGCGCTGTTGGGCCAGGCCCAAAACAGGGCACGGGCATGCGTGGCCTAGGTTACGCCGTATCTTACTCCGTATCCACCGCGCCCTCCCCGAACGGCACGCGTCGAATGCGGCGTCGTGGGAGAGATCGTGGGGGTTTCTTTATTCGGAAATGCGGAACGTCCGCCCCCTCCCTCTTTATAAGTAGGGGAAACGGGGGCAGTTCGCACATTCGCCCGTTGCTGCTTCCAATCTCAGAAATCCCCGCCGTTCCCTCGCCTTCCCAGAGCAGAGAGAGCAGCGCCCCGCCCCCCATCGCCGCCAGCATCACCAACGCCGTCGACCTCCTCCACTGCCTCCGCCATGGCTCCAAAAGCCGACAAGGGGAAGGCCGTGAAGTCGACCGAGGCGCAGCGGCTCGCGGCGCTGCGGAAGGAGCGCGCAGTTCCCCCCCCCCCCAAGCTTGCCACGAAGGAACTGAGGGAGAACTACTACCTCTTCTGGTCGGCGGAGACATGAGCGCATCCGCGCACAAAGGTACTCCCCGCCGCCACTTGGAAGAAGGCCCCAAATGGATACCCCTTCTTCACTCTGTTCTTATACTGCGGGCTCTGCCCGCCTTTCTCTAAATTCTTCTGTGACATTATGAATACCTATGGATTCCACCTCCTTGACTTCACCCCCAATGTCGTCCTGACCATGGCAGTTTTCGCACATCTCTGCGAAAACTTTGTCGGAGTCCATCCCAATGTAGCCCTCTTCTGCCACTTCTTCATACCCCGAGTAGAGAGAGGAGAGCCTCTATCCGGCGGAATTGCCTGGATCTCAAGGGCCGGCAAGAAGGAAACCTATCTGGAGGGAGAATTCCGCGGCAAGTGGGAGGAGTGGAGGGCATATTGGTGCTGGATTGACGGGGAGAATCCGCAGCCATTCACCACCCGGCACCAAACCCCAGTAGCACGCGGCAGCGATTGGAGTGACGTGGCCCCGGAAGACGACAGGCTGAAGATTGCCGTCACCAGGATCTTGCGCCTCAGGCTTGCCGGGCTTACTGTTGGCGCTGTTGGCGCAGACTTCCTTCGCCGCCGCATCGCCCCCCTGCAGGAACGGGGGAGGCCCACTTGGGAGTTCAAGAACACGGCGGACATCATGAGGCTGCGGCCGGGCCTCAACTACAACTTCACAGTGCTGGAGCTCAATGCGATGCTGCAGGAGCTCTTCAAGTATGACCCCCAACATCCCGAGGTGTTCAGGTTGCCGGGGGGCGTTGCTCCATTGTGCAACAATTCCTCGCTCGACCGCATCCGTACAATGATGCCGGAATGCGACTCGCACGGGATTGTGCCAACTTGGTAGGAGCCCGCAGACGAGGTCGTGCAGCAGTTCTTCGACGACTTGGTGGAAGTGCCAATCTGCCCCGACGAGAAGGACGGCCTCACCCGCGACACCACGGATGCGGAGTTGGCGCTCATCGCCACTAGGCTGGAGGAGGCAGCGGCAGCCGCAGCCGCGGGCGAGTTCGGATTCACTGTGGAGGAGGCTGATGCAGCGGAAGCGGCAAGTCGTGCTGAGCGAGGGGAGCCCGCCGGCAAGAAGGAGCTTGCCGGGCGTGACGCCGAGCCGAGCGAGCCCGCCAAGTACACGAGCGGCTCGTTGGAAATCAACTCTTCTTCCTCCTCATCTTCGAGCAGCTTGCCGCAAGCAAAGCCTCCATCCTCACCAAGAAGGCGTCTCCGCAAGGCCGGTGACGTGGCGGAGCGGCAAGCGGGTCAACAGTCACCGCGCCGCGTGACACGCTCTACCGCGGCAAACACCGTTGCCGCGGGAGCGCCTCATGCTGTGACGGCAACTGGAGCGGAGTCTAGCCGGACCACCGCTTCGATCCCTGCCGCTACTCACGCCGCGCCGACAGCCGGAGCGGGGTCGTCTCAGACCACCGCCACCGCTCCCGCCAAGCGGCCAAGGGAAGCTACCCCTCCGCCTCCTCCCGCCGGGCGCGCGCCGGACTTCGACTTCTCCGCGTTCAGCTCCGACGAGGAAGAAGAAGAAGAGTAAGCTTCTCTTGCTGTACTTATAGTTCTTCAATTCTTGCTGTTTTGTCTTGTTTCTCACTTGCTTTTCCCCTGAACCTGTTCCTCTTCAGGACTCTGGCCCAGAGAGCGGCGAAGAGAGCTAAGGTCCCGGTGATTGTCATCGAGGACGAGCCCACTGCGACAGCAGGTGGCGCGCCCGAGACAACCTTGCCGGACCCGGCGACTTTTCTCCAGGGCAGCCCCCAGCGTAAGTGTATGATTTACTTTCTGCTGCGAGGCGCGCTTGGGTACTTGTCTTTGCTGATATCTGCTTATTGACTTGTGTAGGAGCCGAGCAGCCCCACCAGGAGCCAAGGGAGAATCCCCCGACAAGGGAGAATTCTCCGGCAAGGGAGGGCTTCCCGATAAGGGAGAAGTCTCCGGCAAGGGAGGGTTCTCCGGCAAGGGAGAAGTCTCCGGCAAGGGAGGGTTCTCCGGCAAGGGACAGCACCAGCGACCCCCCAACGGCGGAGACCACAACTGCAGAACCTAGTGCAGGTACTCCTCTTGCTTCAAAACTTCCCTTGGGTTCTTCTTCTTCTGATCTTCTTTTTGTTGGATTTTTGCTTGACTCTCCCCCTTTTCTGGCTGTCAGATCCATCCGCTGCGGAGCAGATGGAAACCGAGGTCGCCGCCGACAAGGCAACTGGTGCTGGAGATGCCGCCGGTGCAGAGGCCGCCAAGGCTGACGCCGCGGCAACTGGCGAGGGCTCCGGCGATCGCACTGACGGCCCTGAGGCTGCAGGAGCGCCATGCGCTACACCGACCGCCGACCCGTCCGCTGCTGCCGCAGCGCCAGGCTCCGGAGAGCCCCAGCCAGGCGTCTACCTGAAGGCCGGCGACGACATCTTCATCAATCTTCCCTGGGCATCAAGCTCCAGAGCACCGGTCAAGGGGGAGATCTTCGACGGAGAAGTGCTTGCCTCCGCGGGGTTGACGCTGGTCGACGCGCCAAGCAGCAGCAGCAACGAGCCCGAAGAAGAGCGGCTGCTGCGGAGGTTGATGTCGCTCTACCGCGCGCGACAAGCCAAGCTGGAGTCCCGCGAGGCGCTTGTCGCGAAGGCGGGAGCAGACATTGAAAAGCGCGTGGAAGAGCTCGGAGGTTTCCACCGGGAAGCCCTCCGATCCCTGGCGGAGGAGCGGGAGCAGCTCGCTGAAGCGCAGAAGGCCTTTCTCCTCGAGAAGGCCGAAGCCGAAGAGCGCCAGCGACTTGCCGCTGTGAAGCTAGCCGCGGAGGAGGGCGAGCTGGCGCAGCGGAAGGTCAATCTTGACGCCCACGAGGAGGAGCTTGCCTCGCGCGAGAAGAAACTTGGCGGAGCCCTCAAGCAAGCGGAGGACGCTACCGCCGCCGCCGAGGCCGCCAAGGAGGAGTTGAAGACGAAGGTGGCGCGGCTGGAGGCCGATCTCTCCGAGAAGGGCAAGGAGCTCAGCGCCGCCAAGGTCTCCAACGTGGATCTTGAGTTGAAGCTAACCACTTTGACCAAGACTCTGGACAGCGCCAAGAAGCGGGAGGCGGCCTTGAAGGAGGAAATCAAGGCCGACAAGGCGCTGCTGGAGAGTGCTGCCGCCGCCCAGAACGCCTTCAGGGAGACCGTGACGCACTTGACGGAGAGTCTTGTGAACGCCGCCACGGACATCGACAAGGAGCTGGCGCAACTGGGGATGGATGATCTCGGGTATCCCTCCGACGACAACCTCCAACCCAGCGCCAAGCTCGTTCTGTTCTTCAAGGGCGTGGCGACGGCCCTTCAGCGACTCCGGGAGAGGATCCCCAAGCAACTGCTGACGAGTCGTGCAAGATCTACGCGGGGTCCCTCCAGAAAGTATTGATGAAGGTGGCCTTCCGCAATCCGGGCCTCCGCCTCACCAACATCCTCAGGACCTTGCCGCCAGAAGCTGATCTGGAGGAGCTCAAAGCCCTTGTTGCACCCATTGTGGACAAGGTGAGCGGGATCAAGAGGGTTGAAGGCGATCGCGTAGATTAGGCCGCCCATTTCTTCTTTCCTTGTCGCTGTTTATCTTGTCATGAAAACAATCTGTTAGAGCCGCGACAAGTCATTTTGGTAATATAACTCTGTTCTGGGCAATGATTCGCAACGTTATTCCCTTTACTTGATTCCTCCCTTTGTATGTCTTTTTACCCTACGCTTTTAGGGAACTTGCCGGTGCAGGCACCAGAATCGCGAGCGCTGAGTGCGGAACGTCAGCAGCCGGCTGGCGGTGCCGCTACCGGCAAGAAACCTTGTCGCAACTAGTTGCAGCTCACTTAAGTTGTTGACCGGACTCGAAACAAAGTAAGGGCGCTAGCGGCTCACTTAAGTTGTTGAGCGGACTCGAAACAAAGTAAGGGCGCTAGCAGCTCACTTAAGTTGTTGAGCGGACTCGAAACAAAGTAAGGGCGCTACTAGCTGCGAGTCGGTTCCTCCGCGCACAGGTTTTCCATACAAAGTGCGGTCGTTCAAGGGAGATAACTTAAAAATTAAAAAATCTGATTGCTCAAACTTTGGCAACTTAGCTTTTCTGTTATTTGCTTCCCGGCAAGGCGAAACTTTCTTGAACGACGCTTGGTCCATACCATTATCTTCTCCTTCCCCCCCCGCCGGCAAACTTGTGGGCGAGGGAACCTTCCTTTCCTTGAGAAAAAATAAAGAAGAGAAAATAAAGATATGGAGCCTTATGGCTCGTTATTGCTTACCGTGGAGCAGGTGCTGCACAAAATGTCAGATAACACATGCAAAAAATAGAAGGCATGAAAATGACAAAATGTGCGGAGCACATGAGCTTTACTTATGCACGGGGTCTGCGCCCGGCTTTGTACAAAGGATTACATGCAACAGCGGCAAGACTTGTACAAAAGGTGGTTGCTGGAACAGGTTCCGGCAACCGCGCCTTACGGGTAAAACTTACGAAGATGCTCAATATTCCAGGAGTTGCTCACCGGAATTCCATCTTCGGTCTCAAGGCGGACAGCGCCAGGCCTAGTGACTCGTTTCACCCGGTAAGGGCCTTCCCACTTCGGCGTCAACTTGTTGGAATTCTTGGCGGACTGAACGCGCCGAAGAACAAGGTCGCCTTCCTCGAGACTTCTGGCATTAACTTTGCGGCTATGGTAGCGGCGCAAAGCTTGCTGGTAGCGAGCAGCTCGCACAGCAGCCTGAAGACGGTCTTCCTCAAGGAGCAGCGCGTCATCTTGTCGCAGCTGCTCTTGCTCAAGCTCATCATAAGCGAGCACTCGAGGTGACCCGTATACGAGTTCCGTGGGGATAACTGCCTCTGCTCCATAGACTAGAGCGAAAGGTGTCTGGCCAGTGGCTCGATTTGGTGTCGTCCTGATCGACCAAAGAACCACCGGCTGCTCCTCGATCCAGTTTCTTCCGCACTTGTGCAGCCTGTCGAAAGTTCTGGTCTTGAGCCCGCGCAGCACTTCAGCATTTTCCCTCTCCGCTTGACCGTTGCTTCTCGGGTGAGCAACAGAAGCGAAGCAGACCTTGGCGCCAAGATCTTGGACGTACTGCATGAAGGTGTGGCTCGTGAATTATGTACCGTTGTTGGTGATTATCCTGTTAGGGATCCCGAAGCGGCAAACAATCGACCTGAAGAACTTAACGGCTGACTGTGCGGTCACCTTCCTCACTGGTTCCACTTCCGGCCACTTTGTGAACTTGTCGATTGCAACGTACAAGTACTCAAAGCCCCCGACAGCTCGGGGAAAGGGGCCGAGGATGTCGAGCCCCCAGACCGAAAATGGCCAGGATAAAGGGATCGTCTGGAGAGCTTGAGCTGGTTGGTGTATCTGCTTGGAATGGAACTGGCACGCTTCACACTTGCTTACTTGTGCAGTTGCATCCTGGAGGGCTGTTGGCCAGAAGAAACCTTGCCGGAATGCTTTGCCGACAAGTGCTCTTGCGCCAATGTGGTGACCACATATGCCTCCATGTATCTCTGCCAACAGCTTTTGTCCATCTTCCCGGTGAATACACTTCAATTTCACACCGTTCAGTCTTCTTCTGTACAGTGTCTTGTCGACAAACTGGTACATACTTGACTGTCGGGCTACACTTTCCGCTTCTTCTTGTTCTTCGGGAAGTTCTCCTGTCTGAAGGAAACGGACAATCTGCTGTGCCCATGCTGGAGCTTGTGGCTCGACAACAAGGACTAAAGGCAAATCTGCTGCTGCGGGAACATCCGCTTCCACGGCAAGAACCTGCGGCTCTGCCGGAGCTTGACGTTCCCCGACAAGTTTGCCGGAGCAAAACTTGTCGGGAGCTTCTGCTTCAACGGAACAAACCCTAGGGCTTGCCGGAGCATCTTGCCTCTCAGCGCTCTTGGTGTTGGTCTCAGCTGCTGCGGGAACATCCGCTTCTACGGCGAGGAGCTGCGCCTCTGCCGGAGCTTGACGTTCTCCGACAAGCTTGCCGGAGCAAAACTTATCGGGAGCTTCTGCTTCAACGGAACAAACCCTAAGGCTTGCCGGAGCAGACTGCTCCTCAGCGCCTTCGGCGTTGATCTTAGGGACCTTCTTGGCGGCGGCTTCCGGAAGCTTTGCCGGCAAATAGTCACCAGAAATCAACTTCCTCTTCTTGCTCTGTCCAGTTGATGGTGTTACGGACGGTTGAGTCAGCTTGAGCACAAAGATCCCTGGTTCCACAGGTAGCTTAAGTGCGGCGCACTTTGACAGGCCATCAGCAATGGCGTTCTGAGCTCTTGGAAGATGCTCCATTTGTAAGCCGTCAAAGCGCTCTTGTAGCTTTCTCACTTCGTCGACGTAAGCTTCCATCAACGGACTCTGATAACTCTTGTTTACTTGGCGGACGACAAGCTGTGAGTCACCCCTGACAATGAGCTTCTTGATCCCAAGGTCTGCCGCGATCCTGAGACCGGCAAGCAATCCCTCATACTCTGCAGTATTGTTTGTTGCTTGCCCCTTGGGAAAGTGCATCTGGACTACGTACTTGAGGTGTTCTCCGGTGGGTGCGACAAGCAGCACACCAGCGCCGGCGCCTTGCAGCGAAAAGGCACCATCAAAGTACATCAGCCATTCTTTGCTTGCTTCCTTGACGGGGATGCTCGTTTCTGGAATTTCCTCATCTGGTGTTGGCGTCCATTCTGCTATAAATTCTGCCAATGCTCTGCTTTGGATAGTTGAAGTACTTTCAAACTTGAGGCAAAGCTTGACAGTTCCAGTGCCCACTCAACAATCCTGCCTGTCGCTTCTGGATTCTGTAGTATCCTCTTCAGCGGAAAGCGAGTGACAACTGTGATCTCATGTGCTTGGAAGTAATGGCGCAGCTTTCTCGAGGCCATAAGAAGGCCGAAAAGCAGTTTCTGCACACCAGAATACCTTGACCTAGCCCCCTGCAGAAGGGAACTGACAAAGTAAACTGGGCGCTGCACCATTTTCTTCTGTATCTCCTCTCGCATCTGCGTAGATCCATCTTTGTCGGGACCAGAGCTTGTCGGGGAAGCCCCCTGCTTGTCACTGGATGTGCTTGTCGTGGTTGCAGGCTCGTCATCTGCCTCCCTCTCTGCTACTAACGAAGCACTAACCACTTGATTGGTTGCCGCTATATACAGCAGCAACTTCTCTTGTGGCTTAGGTGCGACAAGTATTGGAGGGGAGGACAGGTATCTCTTCAAGTCTTGCAGCGCAGCCTCCGCTTCCGAAGTCCATCTCATTGGGCCTGCCTTTTTCAATAATTTGAAAAATGGCAGGGCGCGCTCAGCAGACCGAGAGATAAACCTGCTGAGAGCAGCCACACAACCGGCAAGTCTTTGTACATCCTTGACGCGCTTGGGTGCTTCAATCTGCTCAATGGCCTTGATCTTGTCGGGATTGGCTTCAATTCCCCGCTGAGACACGAAGAACCCGAGAAGCTTGCCGGAAGGAACTCCAAACACACACTTCTCTGGGTTGAGCTTGAGGCTGATCTTGCGCAGATTCGCAAAGGTTTCGTCCAAATCTTGAATCAGAGTTGCCCTGTCCTTGCTCTTGACCACTATATCATCCATGTAGGCTTCCACATTTCTGTGTATTTGCGGCTCAAGGGCGACATGGACTACTCTTGCAAATGTTGAACCAGTATTTTTTAATCTGAAAGGCATTCGTACGAAACAGTACGTGCCACATGGAGTAATAAATGCGGTCTTCTCCTCATCCTCTTCTGCCATGAAGATCTGATGATATCCTGAATATGCGTCAAGAAATGAAAGCAAATCACATCCGGCTATGGAGTCAACAATCTGGTCAATGCGCGGCAAAGGAAATGGCTCTTTGGGACAAGCTTTGTTAACATCGGTAAAATTGATACAAAGTCTCCATTTCCCGTTCGCCTTGCGCACGACTACAGGATTGGCCAACCACGTGGGATGGAGCACTCCTCTGACAAGGCCTGCTGCTTCCAACTTCTTGATCTCTTCTGCTATGAACTCTTGGCGCTCCACTGCTTGCTTCCTAACTTTCTGCTTGACGGGCCGCGCATGAGGACAAACGGCAAGGTGGTGCTCAATCACTTTCCTGGGAACACCGGGGATGTCAGACGGTTGCCACGCAAACACGTCGACATTCGCCCGCAGGAAAGCAACGAGCGCGCTTTCCTATTTAGGGTCGAGAGTGGCACTGATGGTGAAGGTACCACCAGTGCCGTCCTCCTTGGCGGACACCTTTTTCGTCTCTGGCGGAGCTGCCATCGTCTTCTTACACTTGCCGGTGGAGCTCGATGGTGCGTCCTCGACGGCAGCGCAGCACTCCGAAGAGGTGCGCTTGCCGGAGTGGGCATCAGAACTCTTGCCGGACTTGGTCTTCTTCCCCCGGGAGCTTCAGCGGTAAGTGACTCGCGTTCTGCTGCGGCTGCTGCTTCCCGGTAGATCTTGTCGGCACAGATAAGAGCATATTTCTTGTCGCCAGGGACAGAGATGACGCTTATCGGGCCTGGCATCTTCAGCATGTTATATGCGTAGTGAGAGGCTGCCATGAACTTGGCGAGTGATGGACGGCCAAGTATTCCATTGTAAGGTAATGGAATATCGGCAACATCAAAAGTGACCCTCTCAGTCCTGAAGTTCAGCTCGCTGCCAAATGTTACTGGCAACGTGACTTTCCCCTTCGGCTTGCTCCTTCCCGGGTTAATTCCTTGGAATGTGCCGGTCTCTTCGAGCTCGTTGTCAGGGATCTGGAGTTTCTGGAGTACAGCGGAGGAGATCAGGTTCAAGCCGGCCCCGCCGTCAACTAACATCTTAGTGACCTTGAGGTTGCAGATAGTTGGTGAAACCAACATCGGCAAGCACCCGACCGCAGTTGTGCGATCAGGGTGGTCCTCAATGTCAAAGATGATAGGCATGCTGGACCATTT
Organism: Triticum urartu; assembly: GCF_003073215.2. Classification (NCBI taxonomy): domain Eukaryota; kingdom Viridiplantae; phylum Streptophyta; class Magnoliopsida; order Poales; family Poaceae; genus Triticum; species Triticum urartu. Next base: position 725,859,697 of record NC_053023.1, read on the forward strand.
CAGAAGTTTGCGCGATTCGACAAGTGGTTCCGCTGCATTGACTTCCCGCACCCACTGCTTGAGCTGGCGGTGCGAAGTATGCAGAGAAGCACCGCCGTCAACGCACAAGACCTCTGTGGCTTTCTGAAACTCCTGCTCACTGGTCTCAACATCATCCATGTCTTCGTCGTCGTCGTCGTCTTCATCGTTGTCGCGGCCGCGGGGAGGTCTGCTTGGCCTTGCCGCGGCGTCCTCCCCGGCCGGCGCGCTTCTTACCGGATTCTCCGGCACCTCCTTGGGCCCTCTCCTTGTCGCGTCGCTCGTACTCAGCCTTTTGCTGCTGGACAAGCTGCTCGACCTTCTTGCAGCTCTGGAGGTCATGGCCCTTGGTGCGGTGAATCTTGCAATACTGCTTGTCGGTGCCGTCCTGCTTGTCGGCGACTGCCACAGCCTGGCAGTTGGTGCACGCGGCAACCTCCTTGCCGGAGCTACCAACTTTGGCCTTCTTGGCGCCACCTTCATTGCCGGACTGTTCAACGACTAGCACCTCTTTACCTTTCTTCTTCCTGTTCCGCCGCTGGTTTCTCTTTGTCGGGGCAGCATCCTCACTGTCAGATCCTTCTGCTCCGGTCTTCTCTCCGGGGAGTTTCCTCCCTTCCTCAGCACGTGCACACTTGTCGGCCAGGGCATACAGCTCACTGACGTCTCTGATCCTGGACATCGCCATCTCCTCCCGCATCCTGCGGTTACGCACGTTCTGATGGAACGCGCTGATGACCGCGGCGGGGTGGACGTCTGGGATGTTATACTGTACACGGCTGAACCTCTGAATGTACTTGCGCAGGGGCTCTCCTTCCTTCTGGGCGTGCAGATGAAGGTCACTCTCTTGGCCATGAGGTTTGTGGCCGCCTGTAAAGGCGCCGACAAACTGATGGCATAGATCAGCCCAGGAGGATATGGAGTTGTCCGGCAAGTGCATGAGCCAGGACCTGACGTTGGGCTTGAGCACCAGCGGGAAGTAGTTGGCAAGGATCTTGTCGTCCCGCCCCCCGGCAGCCTGCACCGCGATGGTGTAGATGCTGAGGAACTCCGACGGATGCGTCTTGCCGTCGTATTTCTCTGGTACATCTGGTTTGAAATTCTTCGTGCTGGGCCACTGGACTTGCCGCAGCTCACGAGTGAACGCAGGGCAACCTACCGCGTACGGCAAGTCGCCTGGTTCCCCTGGCGCATGCATGTCAACAGAGGGCCCAGCGCGCTGGTCTGATTGACGTCGCGCTTCCCTTCTGCGCTCGATGCGAGTACGAGCGTCTTCTTGTTGTCGTTATTGAAGAACTTGGCGCTGATCGCGACGAGCTCGCGGATCTGACGACACGGTGGAGTCGCTGTCGAGGTGGATCCGGCGAGTCGGCGATCTCGGCCTTCGGGGCGGAGAGTGCATAGTAGTTGCACCCCCACCAGTCTTGTCGTCTCTGGCTCGTGCCTGGCTGGCTTGCCGCGGCTGCGACGTGCTCGGTTGCCGTGGAGTGTCGCCGTTGGCGAAGCCGATGAGACTCTGGATGGTTGCCCTCCAATCGTCGATCTTGTCCGCCGTTGGAGGGTAGTCTAGGAGCAGCTGAGCTCGCGCCAAAGCTTCTGCTGCAGTGGCGGGCGGTGGTGGCGAACGGTGCGAGGAGCGGGATATGCTCGGACTTCTAACCACGTTAGAAGGAGCAATATCCTGTCCAGGCGACCGTGCCTCGCTCGTGCCAGCATGTTGGCGTGCATGGTGGTCCTGAGCGCTCCGAGATCCACCAACCCGATCTTGGTCTAGCAAACGCATGGTACCGTGAGTACCATGACGCTGCCGGTCCCGCGCCTCCTGAGACAGGCGCGGTGCATGTACGGACGCCGAGGTCTTGGAGTGCGCCCGGTCGTTGTGGGAGCCGGCTACGCCGCCGATGGGCAGCGCAGCCTCGCCCTTGGACCTGGCAGCACCGTGAGCTCCCTCGTCTACGCCCGTTCTTCCGCCGGCGCCCGCCCCATCAGCCGTTTGTCCCGGCGGTGGTGGGTAAGGAGCGGACGGAGCAGCCGCCTCCGAAACCTTCTTCTTCGGCGGCATGTTGATGAAGATGATGAAGATCTAGCTCGCGAGAACGCCGAATCTGGTTCACAGAACTTCAACGCCCCCTACCTGGCGCGCCAAAGATGCCGGGGTACTGATCCACGGGCACCTATGGGACCGGCGGACCGGTCCCTTTCGGTTCGGCGGGGGCGGAGATCGTGCAAAGAGCGGATTGAGGCGATGCACGCGAGCGATTTACCCAGGTTCGGGCCGCACGAATGCGTAAAACCCTACTCCTGCTTTGTGGTTTGTATTGATTTCTTGCTCGGGAGCGCGGAGTGCTACAGTACACACCCGCAGCTAACAAGACCGAGCGTGAGTGTTCGAACCAGCTAACCCCCCTCTACGTTGCACACGGGCCTCCTTTTATATGCTCAAGGGGTTACCGACAGGTGGCAATGGAGGTAAAGGGCAAAAATGGAAAGGTGCTGTGGTAGGTACAGCTACCTGCTACAGTGTATCATACCTAACCCTGACGGCAGGGGACAAGGGCCTTAAATGCCCGTCCGCGTCGCCTAAACAGTGCGAAAAGGGACCGCCAGGGATGCCACCGTTCGCCACGATGGCGATCTTGTCAGCGCCGCTTGCCACCGCACGCCGCTGGCTGCACAGCCTCCCGCCACGTACGCCTGGAAGGGCCCCAGAGCGACACGTTGGTGGATGTGCTGGAGCGCGGGCCCAGGGAGGTGGCTTGCCGTGGCAAGCGTCTTGCCGCTATCGTTGTCTTGTCGCGTCCGGGAGCTTGTCGCTCACCGGGCCTTGCCGGGGCGCGTGGTGCGCCGCGGCAAGTTCCTTGCAATGCCTTGGGTGGCCTTCCCGGCAAGCTCCTCTTGCCGGGGTCTTGGGATGCTTTTGTTAGCCTTCCCGGCAAGCTCCTCTTGCCGGGGTCTTGTCTTCTTGACTTGGACACTTTGTTCTTGAATGGCTCCAAAGGAACCACGGAGGACCTTGGCGGTCACCCAGCAAGCCTTGCCACGGGATGCTGCGACTGCCCGTGCACAAGTTCGGGATACTAGGGTACCCCTACTCTAGTACACCGACACTCATTGTGACTTTGCCTTTTCCATGGAGTACGATTTTTCTTAGGTAATGTAGTATTGATTCTTCTTTTGACGTATACTTCATCATCATCGTCATCTTTCCTCATTGGGTTGCCGTACTGATCATAGTCTTCCTCATTGGTGACTCCATCCATTCCAATGATGTTCCTTTTGCCTCTCCTCACGACAACACAACTGGGATTGCATGGGTCGGTTATGAAGAAGCATTGTGTCACGTGCTTAGCGTGTACCCATGGCTCGTTTTTGGCGATAGCGTTCACGGTAGCGCTCTTGGCGTCGGGTATAGTCATGGTAGTGAAAATCCGGTTTTCTCTTTCGACATTCTTAGCCCATCTGACACGGAACATCGTCGTGTTGTGCAGTCCAGAGTAGTCAAGCTCCCAGATCTCCTCGACCCTTCCATAAAATCGTTCAGTTGCGCCGTTGTCGCTGCCGGTCATGCATTCCATCGTCACCCCTGAGTTGTGATCATCACTGTCCATATCTTTTGCCTCCGTGTAGAACGTGTATCCATTGATATCATATGCCTGATAGGTTACGAGGTTGGGCGAGGGGCCATATGCTAAGGCGTATGTGAGCAATCCGTCCTTAGAGCCCTCCTCCGGGGGATTAGCAATAATATGCTCTTTGAACCAATGCAGGAAAGTGGAGTTGTGCTCTCTAGTAACTTCGGCGTCCGTCCTGCATACCCCACGGTCACGATACTTCTTTGCTATAATTTCTTTGTGCAGTGCCACGAAAGGATCTACCTCGTCTAGGTGTTGTATCACTACCAAGTTTTCTCTATCAAAGTCGCTGTGTCGATCTGAGTATGCCACGTGTAGTTCCCTGCGACCGTTGCAGTGAGCTTCTCCTTCGAGCCTCCCATCGTGCTTGTTAACGGGCAAACCAACACTAACACCAGGCGGTTGGTCTACGCCATATAGAAAATTCTCACAGAAAGAGATGCACTCTTGTGTCACATAGCCCTGGACGATGCTTCCATCCGGCCGGGACATGTTACAAACGAATCCTTTGATGATCCCATTCATCCTCTCAAACGGCATCATATTGTGCAGGAATGACGGCCCCAGGTCTATTATGTCATCCACAATATGGACACACAGATTCACCATCACATCAAAGAACGCGGGCGGGAAGTACATCTCAAGATCATTCAGTATCACAACGATCTCTTCCTGTAGCCTTCGGAGCTACTTCACACTGATCGACTTTCGAGAGATGACGTTAAAAAAGTTGCAGAGACCAATAAGCGTGTCACGGACGTGCTTGTCCATTATCCCTCTAAGGGCAACAGGTAGTATCTGTGTCATCATCACATGACAGTCATGGGAATTCATCCCGCTGAACCTTTTCTTGTCCGTGTCTAGATATCTGTTTATCTTGCCATAGTAACCGGAACTAACTTTGACTCCGGTAAGGCACTTAAAGAATTGATCGATCTCAGCCTGACTTAAGGTGAAGCAAGAAGGGGGGCAATAATCCTCTTTCTTTATTTTCTTGCCCTTCTTCTCCCATGCCTCTGTCTCCGTCTCTGTCTCGTCTGACATTTTATGGGGCGGCATGTGCAGATCTTCCCTGATTTTCCAATCTTGCAAGTCTTTTCTTGCCTTCGGCCCATCCTTGGTCTTATCCGGCATGTTCATTAGTGTTGCGAGCAAGCTCTCAAGGACATTCTTACAGATATGCATTTGATCAAGGCAATGAGGTGTATCGAGTTTGTGCCAGTACTCCAAGTCCCAGAACACAGACCTCGTCTTCCATACCTTCAGCAGCGGCTCCGGCGCCTTTCTCATCGTCTTTCCCGACGTGGGGCACTCCTTCCAGTTTTTCAACAGCCCATCAATTTCGGCACCACTCCGCTTACGTGGAGGTCCTCGATGCTCAGCGTGACCATTCAATAGATCTCCACGGTTTCTCCATGGGTCGTCCTGTTCGAGCCATCTTCGATGCCCCATGTACACGATTTTCCTAGACCTGCCATCTTTCCTTGATGTTAGCTGCTGAGACGTCGTATCATCCATGCACCGCGTGCATCCGCAATATCCATGGCACACCTGGCCTGCCACATATCCGTAACCGAGATAGTCCTGCACTGTCGTGATCAGCGCGGCTCTCATGTTGAAATACTCGCCTTTGCTGGCATCCCATGTCTTGGTCGGTGTTTTCCATAACGTGTCTAACTCCTCTTGAAGTAGCCCCAGATACAAATTAATATTATTTCCTGGTTGTTTTGGCCCTTGAATAAGCATGCTCATGTGAATGTACTTCGATTTCATGCACAACCAGGGGGGAGGTTGTACATCCATACAAACACGAGCCATGTGCTATGGTTGGTGTTCTGGTTGCCAAACGGATTCATGCCATCGGTACACGCGCTGAGCACGATGTTCCTTGCATCACATTCAAAATACCGATAGAAGTTGTTCAACGCTCTCCACTGGCTTCCATCCTTGACGTGTCTCAGCTTCGGATCATCTCCATCGTCGGGCTTCTTCCTCTCCGCGTGCCAGCGCATTAGCTTTGCTTCCTTGGGATCTACAAAATACCTCTGGAGACGGGGAGTGATCGGTAAGTACCATACCACTTTCTGGGGACATTTCTTCCCGGCCTTCTTGTATCGAGAAGCATCGCACACCGGATAGCTTGTTTTTTCCGCGTGCTCCTTCCGATAAATTATGCAACCGTTGATGCATGCATGGTATCTAACGTGTGGCAGATCAAGAGGACACACGATCTTCTTGGAATCATCAACACTACTAGGACATAGATTACCCGCGGGAAGAACATCCTTTAGGTACTTGAGATGCTCATCGAGGCTAGTGTCGGTCCATTTGTTTTTAGCCTTCGTCTTCAGGAGTTGGAGCGTGAAACTCAAGCGGGTCACCTCAGGATTGCAACCATCATACAATGGAGTGTTCGAGTCTACCACCAGTTGCTCCAGCTTAGCCTCCTCTCTAGAAGCAGCTCTCTCAGTACTCGTCTCCTTGCGAAGCAATGCTTGAACATGAGGGTCCCGCACGATTTAACTTAGTACCGACGAACTCTGTTGCATGGAGTCCATGTCGTTCTCTCGGTCGCCATGTCCGGCCCCTTCTCCGCCGCCATGTCCGGCCTCTTCCCCACTGCCATTATCGATCATCTCTTCATCTTGCCCCGTGTCATCATTGCCTGCCCTGTCGACATCCTCAACATCATCATCCCCATCTTCAATTATCCATCGAGTATAGCCATCCATGAAACCATTCATGAGCAGGTGCGCTTCGACATGACCATCGTCATGGGGGTCGAGCCAAACTATTCCTTTGCATTTTTGACACGGACATAAAACCTCTGTCCGGTTATTTTCTTTCATGTCCTACACCGCCGACCGCAACCACCTGTCCACCATCGTTCCACTGACCATCGTCAACTCTGCACGGTAATAATAAACAAATTGATTATAAAAATGCATGCATGCATCAAAGTCATACAAAAATTCGGCATGACCTTCCTTAAAAATAGGACATGTATAGATCTAGAGTTTGCCCAGAATTCGCCGAAACGGAAATAAATCGACATTTCGGAAAAACATAGGCAACTCAAAAGCACAATTTGGCATCAACTCATGCCACACACACAATTTCCATAAACATATCACACACACATAAACATATTTCCATTTTGTAAAAGCATGAAATTTTAATCACCTATATCTCGAGATCGAGCACACGGTGGAGATGATGATGTAGGGAGATCAAAAGTGCACAAAGCTCTTCTTGACAAAGATAGATCTAGTTAGGGGACAAATAGGTCACTTAACTAAATGCTACATCTACCTAGCTACCTAATTTGGGAGGAGACAACTTCAACTAGTGGAGGGGGAAGGAAAAATAGAAAGGAGATGCATTAATGGAGGTGGTGTAGTTAGGTAGGAGTAATGAAGAGAGAGAAAGGTAGGTAGAAGAGGGAGAGTAATGGGGGCAAGTATTGAGGAAGAAGAAGAGTGAGAGTGGGAGAGGTAGGGGAAAGGGAGAGGGGAGGGGGAGGACGGGTGGGGAAAAGGTGGTGGGTGCGGATTAGCAGTAGCGCGGGACGTAAAACGCGCTGCTGCTAAGAAAGTAGCAGCAGTGCGCTTTCGGTAGAAGCGCTACTGCTAACCGGGACCAAAAGTGTGCCCGATTTGAAAATTAGCAGCAGCGACCTCAGAAAAACCGCGCTACTGCTACAGCTATAGCAGTAGCGTGGCTCGCGGCACCGCGCTGTTGCTAAATGGAGTTGGGTGGGCACTGTCGGTCGATATTTGTAGCAGCGCGGGTTACGTCGAGCGTGCTACTGCTAAGCACTTGTCAGTAGCGGGTTTTCCACACCCGCGCTACTGCTAATTAGCAGCAGCGCTCCTTTTTGAGCCGCGCTGCTGCTAAGATTCTGTGTATAGGGTTTTCCCTAGTAGTGGTATGGTGAACCATTATGTGACAAAATCGGAGCATGATTTGTTTATTGATTGTCCTCCTTATGAGTGGCGGTCGGGGACGAGCGATGGTCTTTTCCTACCAATCTATCCCCCTAGGAGCATGCGCGTAGTACTTTGCTTCGATAACTAATAGATTTTTGCAATAAGTATGTGAGTTCTTTATGACTAATGTTGAGTCCATGGATTATACGCACTCTCACCCTTCCACCATTGCTAGCCTCTCTAATACCGTGCACCTTTCTCCGGTATCATACACCCACCATATACCTTCCTCAAAACAGCCACCATACCTACCTATCATGGCATTTCCATAGCCATTCCGAGATATATTGCCTTGCAACTTTCCACTATTCCGTTTACTATGACGCGCTCCATCATTGTCATATTGCTTTGCATGATCATGTAGTTGACATTGTATTTGTGGCAAAGCCACTGTTCATAATTTTTTCATACATGTCACTCATGCATCATTGCTATCCCGGTACACTGCCGGAGGCATTCATATAGAGTCATACTTCGTTCTAGTATCGAGTTGTAATCATTGAGTTGTAAATAAATAGAAGTGTGATGATCATCATTCATAGAGTATTGTCCCAAAAAAAAGAAGAAAAAAAGAAAGGCCAAAAAAAGAAGAAAGGCCAAATAAAAAAGAAAGGCCAAATAAAAAAAAGGAAAGGCCAAATAAAAAAAGGGACAATGCTACTATCCTTTTTTCCACACTTGTGCGTCAAAGTAGCACCATGATCTTCATGATAGAGAGTCTCTTGTTTTGTCACTTTCATATACTAGTGGGAAATTTTCATTATAGAACTTGGCTTGTATATTCCAACAATGGGCCTCCTCAAGTGCCCTAGGTCTTCATGAGCAAGCAAGTTGGATGCACACCCACTTAGTTTCTTTTGTTAAGCTTTCATACATTTATAGCTCTACTACATCTGTTGCATGGCAATCCCTACTCACTCACATTGATATCTATTAATGGGCATCTCCATAACCCGTTGATACGCCCAGTTGATGTGAGACTATCTTCTCCCTTTTTGTCTTCTCCACAACCACCATTCTATTCCACATTAGTGCTATGTCCATGGCTCACGCTCATGTATTTTGTGAAGATTGAAAAAGTTTGAGAACATCAAAAGTATGAAACAACTGCTTGGCTTGTCATCGGGGTTGTGCATCATTTAAATACGTTGGGTGGTGAAGATGGAGCATAGTCAGACTATATGATTTTGTAGGGATAGCTTTCTTTGGCCATGTTATTTTGAGAAGACATGATTGCTTGGTTAGTATGCTTGAAGTATTATTATTTTTATGTCAATATTAAACTTTTTGTCTTGAATCTTATGGATCTGAATATTCTTGCCACAATAAAGAATTACATAGAGAAATATGTTACGTAGCATTCCACATCAAAAATTCTGTTTTTATCATTTACCTACTCGAGGACGAGCAGGAATTAAGCTTGGGGATGCTGATACGTCTACAACGTATCTATAATTTTTTATTGTTCCATGCTATTATATTATCTGTTTTGGATGTTTATGGGCTTTATTATGCACTTTTATATTATTTTTGGGACTAACCTATTAACCCAGAGCCCAGTGCCAGTTTCTGTTTTTCCTTGTTTTAGAGTATCACAGAAAAGGAAAATCAAATGGAGTCCAATTGACCTGAAACTTCACGGAACTTATTTTTGGACCAGAAGAAGCCCACGGAGTATCCGAGATGGACCAGGAGAGTCCTGGGCAGCCCACGAGGGTGGGGGCGCGCCCCCCTGCCTCGTGGACAGCCCGGAGGTCCACCGACGTACTTCTTCCTCCAATAAATACCCATATACCCAAAAAACATCGGGGATCACAATAGATCGGGAGTTCCGCCGCTAGAAGCCTTCGTAGCCACCGAAAACCAATCTAGACCTGTTCCGGCACCCTGCCGGAGGGGGAATCCCTCTCCGGTGGCCATCTTCATCATCCCGGTGCTCTCCATGACGAGGAGGGAGTAGTTCTCCCTCGGTGCTGAGGGTATGTACCAGTAGCTATGTGTTTGATCTCTCTCTCTCTCATGTTCTTGAGGTGGTACGATCTTGATGTATCGCGAGCTTTGCTATTATAGTTGGATCTTATGATGTTTCTCCCCCTCTACTCTCTTGTAATGGATTGAGTTTTCCCTTTGAAGTTATCTTATCGGATTGAGTCTTTAAGGATTTGAGAACACTTGATGTATGTCTTGCGTGGGATACCTGTGGTGACAATGGGGTATTCTATGATCCACTTGATGTATGTATTGGTGATCAACTTGCGGGTTCCGTGACCTTGGGAATCTATGCATAGGGGTTGGCACACGTTTTCGTCTTGACTCTCTGGTAGAAACTTTGGGGAACTCTTTGAGGTTCTATGTGTTGGTTGAATAGATGAATCTGAGATTGTGTGATGCATATCGTATAATCATACCCACGAATACTTGAGGTGACATTGGAGTATCTAGGTGACATTAGGCTTTTGCTTGATTTGTGTCTTAAGGTGTTATTCTAGTATGAACTCTAGGGTTGTTTGTGACACTTATAGGAATAGCCCAACGGATTGATTGGAAAGAATAACTTTGAGGTGGTTTCGTACCCTACCATAATCTCTTCGTTTGTTCTCCGCTATTAGTGACTTTGGAGTGACTCTTTGTTGCATGTTGAGGGATAGTTATATGATCCAATTATGTTATTATTGTTGGGAGGACTTGTGAGGGAGTCCTGGATTAGGGGGTGTTCGGATAGCCGAACTATACCTTCAGCCGGACTCCTGGACTATGAAGATACAAGATTGAAGACTCCGTCCCGTGTCCGGAAGGGACTTTCCTTGGCGTGGAAGGCAAGCTTGGTGATACGGATATTCAGATCTCCTACCATTGTAACTGACTCTATGTAACCCTAACCCTCTCCGGTGTCTATATAAACCAGAGGGTTTTAGTCCGTAGGACAACATACACATCAACAATCATACCATAGGCTAGCTTCTAGGGTTTAGCCTCTCTGATCTCGTGGTAGATCTACTCTTGTACTACCCATATCATCAATATTAATCAAGAAGGACGCAGGGTTTTACCTCCATCGAGAGGGCCCGAACCTGGGTAAAACTTCGTGTCCCTTGCCTCCTGTTACCATCCGGCCTAGATGCACAGTTCAGGACCCCCTACCCGAGATCCGCCGGTTTTGACACCGACATTGGTGCTTTCATTGAGAGTTCCTCTGTGTCGTCGCCGTCAGGCCTGATGGATCCTACGATCATCAATGATGATGCAGTCCAGGGTGAGACTTTCCTCCCCGGATAGATCTTCGTCTTTGGCGGCTTCGCACTGCAGGCCAATTCACTTGGCCATCTAGAGCAGATCGAAAGCTACGCCCCTGGCCGTCAGGTCAGATTCGGAAGTTTAAACTACACGGCTGACATCCGCGGGGACTTGATCTTCGACGGATTCGAGCCACTGCCGAGCGCGCCACACTGTCCCGACGAGCACGACCTAGCTCTGCCGCCGAATAGTGCCCTGGAGGCCGCACCCGCATCGGCTCCGATCCTTAATTCGGAGCCAACTGCGCCGATTGAGGATGGGCGGTTGGACGCCGCCTCAGGGGCTGCGATCCCAACGGCGATTGAGCCAAACACCAGCCCCGTACTCTGCGAGACTCGTGACTCCAAGGATCCGGACTCCTCTCCGGACTCCGAACCCTCCGCGCCCTTGTCAATCGAATCTGATTGGGCGCCGATCATGGAGTTCACTTCCGCGGACATCTTTCAGCACTCGCCTTTTGGCGATATTCTGAAGACACTGAAGTCTCTCTCTTTATCAGGAGAGCCCTGGCCGGACTACGGCCAGCAAGGTTGGGATTTTGACGATGAAGAAATTCAAAGCCCACCCACCACCCACTTTGTAGCCACTATCGACGACTTAACCGACATGCTCGACTTCGACTCCGAAGACATCGACGGTATGGACGCCGATGAAGGAGATGATGAAGAACAAGCGCCTACTAGGCCCTGGAAAGCCACCTTGTCGTATGACATATACATGGTGGACACCCCAAAAGAGGGAGATGGCGATGGAACAGCGGAGGATGACCCCTCCAAGAAACAGCCTAGGCGCCGACGTCAGCGGCGCCGCTCAAAATCCTGCCAAAACAAACACGGTGATTCCAGCACAAGAGATAATAATACTCCGGAAAGCGCCAAAGAAAACCCCCTCCAGCAAGATTTAGCACAGGAGGATGGAGAAACCAGCCCTCATGAGAGAGCGGCAGACAGAGAGGTCGAGGACGATAATTATATGCCTCCCTCCGAAGACGAGGCAAGCCTCGATGACGATGAATTCGTCGTGCCAGAGGATCCCGTTGAGCAAGAGCGTTTTCAACGCAGGCTTATGGCCACGGCAAGAAGCCTCAAGAAAAAATAGCAACATCTTAGAGCTAATCAAGATTTGCTAGTTGACAGATGGACTGAAGTCCTTGCGGCCGAAGAGCATAAACTCGAACGCCCCTCCAAGAGCTACCCAAAGCGCAGGTTGCTACCCCAATTAGAGGAGGAAGCACTTGATGCGGCTGACCGGCCACCTCGTGGCCGCGACAGAGAGGCCTCTCGGCCCTCCACTCAAGCCGCACCCCGTACCAAGGCACGGGACTATGCGCCGGACTTACGAGATATGTTGGAGTACAAGGCAAGGCAAACAAGATCGATCTACGGATCGCGTGGGCGCCCCATGGCTCGAGACGGCAACCGTCACACCAGCCACAAATTCGGCAGGGCCGAACACAGTAGACAAAGCTCATTGGAGCTACGTCATGATATAGCCTAGTACAGAGGCACCGCACACCCACTCTGCTTTACAGACGAAATAATGGATCATCAAATCCCCGAGGGTTTCAAACCCGTAAACATTGAATCATATGATGGCACAACAGATCCTGCGGTACGGATCGAGGATTATCTCCTTCGTATCCACATAGCCCGCGGCGATGATTTGCACGCCATCAAATACCTCCCACTCAAGCTTAAAGGACCAGCTCGGCATTGGCTTAACAGCTTGCCAACAGGATCAATCAGCTATTGGGAGGACCTGGAAGACGCATTCCTCGACAATTTCCAGGGCACTTATGTGCGACCCCCAGACGCCGATGACCTAAGTCACGTAATTCAGCAGCCAGATGAATCGGCTAGGCAATTCTGGACACGGTTCCTAACAAAGAAAAATCAAATAGTCGACTGTCCGGACGCTGAGGCCCTGGCAGCCTTCAAGCACAATATCCGTGACGAGTGGCTGGCCCGACACCTTGAACAGGAAAAGCCGAAATCTATGGCAGCACTCACGACACTCATGACCCGCTTTTGTGCGGGAGAAGACAGCTGGCTTGCTCGTAGCAACAATATAACCAAGAACCCTGGTAATTCGGACACCAGGGACAGTAGTGGCAGGTCGCGTCGCAACAAACAGAAGCGCCGCATTAACAGCGACAATGCAGATGATACGGCAGTTAATGCCGGATTCAGAGGCTCTAAATCCGGTCAGCAGAAAAAGCCATTCAAAAGGAATCCTAGGGGCCCATCCAGCTTGGACCGAATACTCGACCGCTTGTGCCAAATACATGGCACCCCCGAAAAGCCGGCCAATCACACCAACAGGGATTGTTGGGTGTTCAAGCAGGCAGGCAAGCTAAGCGCCGACAATGAAGACAAGGGGTTGCATAGCGATGACGACGAGGAGCCCCGGCCGCTGAACAACAATGGACAAAAGGGTTTTCCCCCACAAGTGCAGGCGGTGAACATGATATACGCCACCCACGTCCCCAAAAGGGAGCGGAAGCGCGCGTTAAGGGACGTATACACGGTAGAGCCAGTCGCCCCAAAGTTCAATCCATGGTCCTCCTGCCTGATCACCTTTGATCGAAGAGACCATCCCACTAGCATCCGTCATGGTGGATTTGCCGCATTGTTTATAGACCCAATTATTGACGGATTTCATCTCACTAGAGTCCTCATGGACGGCGGCAGCAGCCTGAACCTGCTTTACCAGGATACAGTGCGAAAAATGGGCATTGATCCCTCAAGGATTAAGCCCACCAAAATGACCTTTAAAGGCGTAATACCAGGTGTAGAGGCCAACTGTACAGGCTCAGTCACACTTGAAGTGGTCTTCGGATCTCCGGATAATTTCCGAAGCGAGGAGTTAATCTTCGACATAGTCCCGTTTCGCAGTGGCTATCACGCACTGCTCGGGCGAACTGCATTCGCCAAATTCAATGCGGTACCGCACTACGCATACCATAAGCTCAAGATGCCAGGCCCTCGTGGAGTAATTACAGTCAATGGAAACACCGAACGCTCCCTCCGAACGGAGGAGCACACAGCAGCCCTTGCAGCGGAAGTACAAAGCAGCCTCTCCAGGCAGTTCTCCAGTCCGGCCATTAAACGTCCGAACACCATCAAGCGCGCCCAGAGTAACCTACAACAAGACCGCCTGGCACGTTCCGAGCAGGCGTAGCAATGCGGCCCCAACCCCAACCCTCGCAAAAAGGCGACGCCAGTACTTCGCGTCCATAACTACGCTCTGGAAATACCATGGGCATAGGGGGAGGGGCACCATCACGGCATGCCCAAAACATGGCTTAAACCGCACCAAGGGCTGCCGATTTTTTACTTTTCTCTTACTTTCAGGACTCTACTCTTCGGAAGGCCTGTTCGGCAGTTCAATTGACGCACAAACGATGCAAGGACCAGGGAAGCAGACAAGCCATGCCGCATTACGGAAATCGCAGGTGGTCTCTATCACGAGCAGTATACCTGTTTCGCATACTATTCCGCAGCTTGCCCCTGGAGCAGACATGTTAAATAGTCCAACTTTTCGTTTATCGCATTACTTGTATCATTCTGCTTTGATCGCAGCTATTTTAATAAAAAATGCATAGCTTTTGTCTATTTTTTGCATTGCCTTTTTTATATGTTCCTTAACGACATGTTGCACCCGTACACGTTGGTACAGCCAAAATACGCCAGGGGCTTTAGTACCCCTCAATATGGTGTGAGAAGTCAGAACACTTTAACAAGTGCGGCACCCCAAACTTATAGCATTATATGCATCGGCTCCGAATCATGTCTTGGGTCAATAGTTGGGTTTGCCCGGCTCCTATGTTTTGGTGCCTTACGTTCCGCTATATCGGCTAAGGTAGCACTAGGAGAACCACTGCGATTGTGCCCCGGTTGAGCTGGGTCGAGCACCTCAGTGGAGAAAGCTAAAACTGACTGTCATGATGAAGCGAGAGCTGGTCGCTATTCGAGAGGTTTTTTCGAGTCCCTAAAGACTTATGCCGCTTAGGGCGAGGAGCCGGCTCTGTCTGGCCAAGGCGTGGATAGCGCCCCGAACTCGGTCTTCCGAATACTAGGGGCTTCGCCGAAATTTAAAATTATAGAATTCTATGGCTAAGTGAGAGTGTTCACGCATTATAGTCTGATTGCCTCGTTCGTTGGGCTGAGCGCCTCCCTTGAAGGACCCAAATATGGGAAAAAGAGCGCCTAGGTTTATCCCCGAACACCCCAGCACTAGCGGCAAGGGGGCAGAAGCCGACGACTCGCCATCTCTCGGTATTGATAAACAGCCGCACAGAAGGTAATATTTTAAATTCAAGCAGCATTGCTCAGCGCATATGAACAAGCTTTCAGCGCACAGGACAAAACGAGCGAGTTTTACTCGAAAATTACATCCATAGTACATTCATCTGCCACACGGCGGGCACCCTTCAGAACATCCTTATAATAATTCTCGGGCTTGCGATGCTCTTTCCCCGGCGGTGGCCCGTCCTTCACAAGCTTCTCAGCATCCAGCTTTCCCCAGTGCACCTTAGCACGGGCAAGGGCCCTACGGGCACCTTCAATGCCGACAGAGCGCTTGATGACTTCGAGCCTTGGACAGGCCTCCACTAGCCGCCGCACCAGCCCGAAATAGCTCCCAGGCTGAGCCTCTCCAGGCCACAGCCAAACTACGAGGGCCTTCATGGCCTGTTCGGCCGCCTTGTGGAGCTCGACCAGTTGCTTCAGCTGGTCGCTCAGGGGCACGGGGTGTCCAGCCTCAGCGTACTGAGACCAGAACACCTTCTCTGTCGAGCTGCCCTCCTCAGCTCGATAGAATGCGGCGGCATCGGATACACTCCGGGGAAGATCTGCGAACGCTCCTGGAGAGCTCCAGATTCGTGTAAGTAACAGGTAACTCACATTTATGTGTTTGCTTTGCATAAAGAATGCCTTACCCGCCGCTATCTTCTTCACCTCATCCAACTCCTGGAGGGTCTTCTGGGATTCGTCCGTGGCAGATTTGGCATTTTCAATAGCCACCGCAAGCTCGGACGCTTGCGTCTTCGAGTCGCGCTCCAAACTCTCATGTTTTTCCATGAGAGCCTGGAGCTCTTGCCGCACCTTGCCAGCCTCGGCCTCATACTTCTCCCACTCGATGCGCTCCGAGGCCGAATTCTTCTCGGCCTCGTCCAGCGCTTGCTTAAGGGTCGCCACCTCAGACATGGCCCCTACAATAGCCACGATAATCCTGTCATTTTTCGCAATTACACCTTATATATATATATTTTTTTTAACAAGGTATTTCTTACCTTCATTGTCCTCGAGCTGCTTCTTGGCACGCTCGAGCTCTTGCTCGGACCTTTCGAGGTCCTGCTTTAGCGTGTCCACTTCCGCAGTCAGTGCGGCAGACGCAAGCAGGGTAGCCTGCACATGCATATTGACTCATTTTTGTTAGACTCCTGTGAATTCTATTTGGTCCTCCATTCGGCTTTTCTTCCCGAACGCCAAATAGAGCATCAGGGGCTACTGTCTATGCGGTACTATTATTTACACTTTCTTTACTTACCTCGAAGCCTGTCAAAAGGCTAGTACAAGCTTCAGTCAGTCCGTTTTTTGCGGACTGAACCTTCTGGACCACCGCACTCATAATAGCGCGGTGCTCCTCGTCGATGGAGGCGCCTTGGAGCGCCTCCAGCATATTATCCGGCGCCTCCGATTGGACGGAGGCCACCGGCACGGTGGACTTGCTCCTCTTGGAAGGAGGTCCCCCGCCGGACTCTGGAACCTTTGAAGGTTCCGGAGCGGTGTCCGGCCTAGAGCCGGACTTGGAGCCCTGGGGGGTTTCATCCCCTTTACTCCTGGAGTCCGGGAGGTCGCCTTGCGGCACCTCCGGGACCACCTCCTCCCTACTTGGAACCTGTTGGGACAACACCTCGGTGTCGTCCGTAGGGCGGGGGGAGGAAGCCGTCGGAAGCGAGTTCACCTCCGGCGAGTCCAGTGAGCCACTCGACGACGCGTCGAGCCGGTCTTTGGGTGGGCTACATAAGCATATTCGACATAAGGGAAAGCTGAGCAATAAACGAATACTATGAATTACTCCGGTATCCGGATACTTACGATTTTGCCAGGGGCTTGGCCCTGGGATGCCACTCATCTCCGCCGTCGTCGGCGTCGGCGGAGCAGTCCGGAGGAAGGGTTTCCCCTTCTTGGACCCTCCGGCCTCCTCAGAGAGGGCGGCCTTCCTTTTCTTCCCTTCCCCCGCTGGAGGGGGAGGGGTCTCTTCTTCCTCCTCCTTGTCTTCACGGGAGGAGTGCGTCTTGGATTCGTCGGATGATGAATCTGACACCTCCGGGCGTCGGGCACTCTTTCGAGTCCCCGTGGCCTTCTTCTTGACCTTCTTCTCCGGCACCACATAAGGTGTCGGAACCAGCAGCTTCGCCAAGTGAGCGTCCGCTGGGCCTTCGGGCAAAGGAGCCGGACAGTTGATCTGTCCGGACATCACCTGCCAATCCTGTCAAAGGTAAGGGAGTTTAGATCCCGCATAGAGTCAAACTATGAAAAACTGACACCCTGTAAAAGGAAAAAAACAGCTTATCGCGAGAGCGTGACGCTGCACACTGAATCCGCGATCCTCAGTAGCGGATGCAGGAGCCTCGGCGCCCTTGAAAAGCACCTTCCAGGCATCTTCGTACGTCGTGTCGAAGAGCCTGTTTAGAGTCTGGTGACGCGCTGGGTCGAACTCCCACAGGTTGAAAGCCCGTTGTTGGCATGGGAGGATCAAGCGGATGAGCATAACCTAGACTACGTTGACAAGTCTGAGCTTCTTGTCCACCAGGGTTTTGACGCATGTTTGGAGTCCGGTCAGCTCTCCTTTTTTACCCCACGACAGGCCCATCTCTTTCCAGGACGTGAGCCGCGTAGGGGGGGCGGATCGAAACTCAGGGGGTGCGACCCATTCGGCGTCGCGCGGCTCAGTGACGTAAAACCACCATGATTGCCACCCCTTCAGGGTCTCCACAAAGGAGCCCTCGAGCCACAGGACGTTGGCCATCTTGCCAACCATGGCGCCGCCGCACTCCGCCTGGCTGCCGCGCACCACCTTTGGCTTGACGTTGAAAGTCTTAAGCCATAGGCCGAAATGGGGGCGGATGCGGAGGAACGCCTCGCACACGATGATGAACGCCGAGATGTTGATGACGAAGTTCGGGTCCAGATCGTGGAAATCCAGGCCGTAGTAGAACATGAGCCCCCGGGCAAATGGATGCAGAGGGAAGCCCAGTCTGCAGAGGAAATGGGGGAGGAATACCACCCTCTCATGGGGCCTAGGAGTGGGGATGAGCTGCCCCTTTTCGGGAAGCCAGTGCGCGATGTCGCTAGCCAGATATCCGGCCTTCCTCAGCTTTTTGATGTGTCCCTCCGTGACGGAGGAGACCATCCACTTGCCTCCCGCTCCGGACATGACTAGAGAAGGTTGAGGTGGTAGTGCGGACTTGGGCGCTGGAGCTCGGGTGCACAACAATGGATAGGCAAAGGAGGAAGAAGGCGTGGGTAAAAAGGTGGGTCCTTATCCCCTTATATGGGTGGACGCGACTACGTGTCCCCACCAGCCTGGTAAAACTTGCTTATCTCCAAGCGCCGTAATCAATGGCGCGGTTGGGTTACCCATGCCCGTATTGATGAGAATCCTGGAATAAGGGGGCATGATCTCTGCTTGGACACGACATGCCAAGGAAACCGCCTCGCATGACGCGCTGAGGTGGGATGATTAAACGACTCGAATAAAGGCTTGGCCGTGGTGTGTCGCACCATGGAATACGTCAGCAGATTAAGATTTGTGTAAATATTATTCTCTCTATGGCAATATGTGGAAAATTTATTTTGCAGAACCGGACACTATCTTTGTGTTTAAAATCTTCTATGAAGTACTTGGAGGAGGAACCCGCCTTGCAATGCCGAAGACAATTTGCGCGCCGGACTTGTCGTCATTGAAGATTGATTTCAGTTCAGGGGCTACTGAGGGAGTCCTGGATTAGGGGGTGTTCGGTAGCCGAACTATACCTTCAGCCGGACTCCTGGACTATGAAGATACAAGATTGAAGACTCCGTCCCGTGTCTGGAAGGGACTTTCCTTGGCGTGGAAGGCAAGCTTGGCGATATGGATATTCAAATCTCCTACCATTGTGACCGACTCTATGTAACCCTAACCCTCTCCGGTGTCTATATAAACCAGAGGGTTTTAGTCCGTAGGACAACATACACATCAACAATCATACCATAGGCTAGCTTCTAGGGTTTAGCCTCTCTGATCTCGTGGTAGATCTACTCTTGTACTACCCATATCATCAATATTAATCAAGCAGGACGCAGGGTTTTACCTCCATCGAGAGGGCCCGAACCTGGGTAAAACTTCGTGTCCCTTGCCTCCTGTTACCATCCGGCCTAGACGCACAGTTCGGGACCCCCTACCCGAGATCCGCCGGTTTTGACACCGACAACTTGCACTAGTGAAAGTATGAACCTTAGGCCTTGTTTTAACGCATTGCAATACCGTTTACGCTCACTTTTATCATTAGTTACCTTGCTGTTTTTTATAATTTCAGATTACAAAAACCTTTATCTACCATCCATATTGCACTTGTATCACCATCTCTTCGCCGAACTAGTGCACCTATACAATTTACCATTGTATTGGGTGTTTTGGGGAGACAAGAGACTCTTTGTTATTTGGTTGCAGGGTTGCTTGAGAGAGACCATCTTCATCCTACGCCTCCTACGGATTCATAAACCTTAGGTCATCCACTTGAGGGAAATTTGCTACTGTCCTACAAACCTCTACACTTGAAGGCCCAACAACGTCTATAAGAAGAAGGTTGTGTAGTAGACATCAGAACTCTATGATAGATTGAACGGAAAGAATAGCTTCATGTTATTTTACTACGGACTCTTGAATAGATCGATCAGAAAGGATAACTTTGAGGTGGTTTCGTACCCTACCATAATCTCTTTGTTTGTTCTCCGCTATTAGTGACTTTGGAGTGACTCTTTGTTGCATGTTGAGGGATAGTTATATGACCAATTATGTTATTATTGTTGAGAGAACTTGCACTAGTGAAAGTATGAACCCTAGGCCTTGTTTCAACGCATTGCAATACCGTTTACGCTCACTTTTATCATTAGTTACCTTGCTGTTTTTTATAATTTCAGATTACAAAAACCTTTATCTACCATCCATATTGCACTTGTATCACCATCTCTTCGCCGAACTAGTGCACCTATACAATTTACCATTGTATTGGGTGTGTTGGGGACACAAGAGACTCTTTGTTATTTGGTTGCGGGGTTGTTTGAGAGAGACCATCTTCATCCTACGCCTCCCACGAATTGATAAACCTTAGGTCATCCACTTGAGGGAAATTTGCTACTATCCTACAAACCTCTGCACTTGGAGGCCCAACAACGTCTACAAGAAGAAGGTTGTGTAGTAGACATCAATCCTCGATGGCAACAATACAATACGTGTTGGTTCTCGAGCACCGCAAGATTGAACCCAAAGCTAAGCACTTCTCCCATTGCAAGAAAGATCAATCTAGTAGACCAAACCAAACTGATAATTCGAAGAGACTTGCAAAGATAAACCAATCATACATAAAAGAATTCAGAGGAGAATCAAATATTGTTCATAGATAATCTGGATCATAAACCCACAATTCATCGGATCTCGACAAACACACCGCAAAAGAAGATTACATCGAATAGATCTCCAAGAGAAGCGAGGAGAACTTTGTATTGAGATCCAAAGAGAGAGAAGAAGCCATCTAGCTAATAACTATGGACCCGTATGTCTGAAGTAAACTACTCACACATCACCGGAGAGGCCATGGAGTTGATGTAGAGGCCCTCCGTGATCAATGCCCCCTCCGGCAGAGCTCCGGAAAAGGCCCCGAGATGGGATCTCTCGGGTACAGAAGGTTGCGGCGGTGGAA
Source organism: Triticum urartu (assembly GCF_003073215.2). Taxonomy (NCBI): domain Eukaryota; kingdom Viridiplantae; phylum Streptophyta; class Magnoliopsida; order Poales; family Poaceae; genus Triticum; species Triticum urartu. Next base: position 725,880,597 of record NC_053023.1, read on the forward strand.
TTAGGTTTTCGTGGTGCTCCTGGATGTTTGGGGGGTACGTGGATATATATAGGAGGAAGAAGTATGTCGGTGGAGCAACGGAGGGCCCACGAGGGTGGAGGGCGCGTCCCCCTGCCTCGTGCCTTCCTCCCTTGTTTCTTCACGGCCACTCCAAGTCTCCTGGATCACGTTTATTGAGAAAATCACGTTCCCTAAGGTTTCATTCCGTTTGGACTTCGTTTGATATTTCTTTTCTTCGAAACCCTAAAATAGGCAAAAAAACAGCAATTTGGGTTGGGCCTCCGATTAGTAGGTTAGTCCCAAAAATGATATAAAAGTGTAAAATAAAGCCCATTAACATCCAAAATAGATAATATAATAGCATGGAGCAATCAAAAATTATAGATACGTTGGAGACGTATCAAAAATTGACATGAAAATGGCTAGATGGATATGATATCAGACATTTTGATACAAAAATGTGCAACAAGTGTGCTCTAAACCATGACACAAGACCCACTCATCATCAACTTGTACTACTTCCTGGACTTCCCTGATATCGCCATGGCTGGTGTGATCAACTCCACAAAGAAGATTGGTGAAGCATCTGCCACCGCCATGGCTCTGACCTTTTCAACTGGAGAGTATGATTTGTTCATCGCTTACTTACTTATTCATGTGTTGGCCATAATTGTTGCTATCATAGATTTAACTATTCTATGTCTAGTACGTCTCATACATTTATGTACCAATATGAGATTAATATTGTTGAAGTATCATTAGATTTATTTATGAATTAAATTAATCAGGAAATCGGTAATATGCCCAGCATAGAAGGAGGAGGAGGGTTTGAGTACTTTCATGTACCTTAGCTGTTGGGGGGAAATACATTTGTGTTCTTGGTTGTATATGCACCCTATATGATGATTTTTTTAAATATTTTACTAAAAGACAAAATAGGTAAGAACTATTTTGACAAAACACTTGACTTACTTTTGCACTAGTATATAAATTTTCATGAAAAAATACAAAAGTTGACCTCACAGCAAAAAAGACAAAATTTATTTGCTATTATAGGTCACTATTCACACTATTTTAGCCAAAAAAATTCTTTTTTGAAAAGAAGTCAAAGGGATATTTTCCTTTTGTGAATTTTTTCTTACGAGTACAACAGAAAGTCAAGTTTATTTCAAAAATATTTTCAAGAATTTTTGATTTTTTGTTGAATTACTAATTTTTCCCCATATAGGGTGTAGATGTCCCATAGACCACAAATCCTCCTCCAGTTGTTGGGGCCCAAATTAGGATGGAGTGCTAGTACATGGTTAGGGGTGGTGTGCTCGTTGCAACAGGTACTAGCAGTAGAACTTACAAATAGTTTCTTTTTCCTAAGTGGTGGCTAGGGCATACACCTCCCCTCCAAGCATCACTTGTGGGTCTATGGATTCGCCTCCCCTCCGCTTGCCTCTCCGGTGCTCGGTGGCATGGAGGAGAATCGTGTCTCAACTTTGGTTAGTAGTTTAGGTTAAGGTTTTTAGTCCTCATAGGGGTGGCGTTCAGGCAGATTCATCGTACAAGTGGGATACGAGAGAGGGGGGAAGTTAAGATTGCATGGACTTTGTTACACAGGTTGAACCTGAACCCTATCGCTAACAACCTAATAAGTTTGTTTTGAAGGAACCAGAAGTGATTTCTCCCTAATAAGTTTCTTCTTTGCAGTCCCATTTGCAATTATAGGCACGCCACATAGAATGCACGCATGATGTTTTTGCATGTGAACCAAACGCGTAGAAAACCAACACCGGGGCAAGACATATCGACCGCAGACCATCGAGGTATAGTCCTTTGGGAGATAGAGAGAGAAAGAGAGAGAAGGGGGGAGAGAGAGAGAGAGAGAACCTCAATGGGCACCATAGATTATCAATAAGCACAACATGTAATGACCTTGAGATAAAGTAGCAAAGAGAATTGCAATTCCAGCTCTAGAGAGGCAACACTAGCGAGCCACAACACCAAATTTAGATGTTCTTCTCCCCGTGCATGTCTCTTCCCTTCACGATATAGGCAAGAAAAAACTTAAGATGAGGGGTGAAAATTCACACTCACACACCAACACCATCCTTTTCAACCCTACCAGGGGGGAAAGACATGACCGGGTCTCAAATCCAGTTAGCCGGCGAGCTCCGACCACCCTAGCTCCAGCCCTCATGACCACAAGATGGATCATGAAGAGCAGGAGAGTTAAGCCACGATCAGGTTTATTTGGCACAAGATCCAAACCCCCCTCCCACTCACCACTAGCCATCGTGGTTGCCGAAGATGGTGGGGAGGGAGCCAGCATGGGAGGGGAAGGGAAGGAGGGCTCTAAAAACATGTTCTGGTCAGAGCGAGAGCGATGTCATGGGGAGGCATAACACATTTGCCTTTCCAATTCCCGTTGAATGACCAACATTTTGGATTTTGTCCTAGGGTCATTGAAGCAAGAAAAATCAAAAAATAGGTTGACTTTCCAAGAAAATTAAAGTTCCTTCCAAGTAATTAACTTGATCAATAATATCATAACAATTACTATTCCGATAAATGATTGTTCCCCACAAATCTCTGTTAAGATATTTGCTAGGCACATATCATAGAACTCTGTATCAAAATATTTAAAGATACTACTAAATCAAACACATAGCATTATTTGTGCATCTAAGTGGCACAAAATTTAATATGTATATGAATCCAGACATACTAAAATATTTTTTGCATTTTCTTACATTTAGATTTAATTTAACATAGTTCAAAACAAGTTTCATAAAATAACATAAATTGTGCAACAAAATGGAGTTATTTTAGCATTATAGTAATTTCAATTGTACAATAGTTATATTTAAGTTACTACTTGTGGTTTATGATGTTAGTATACCCGAAAAATAGTTAAAATTGTTTGGTAATGTTATGTCAAACCAAAAAAAATATGTATAGCCATTATGTTATTTAAAAAATAAAAATATTTAGTATAAATAAATAATAACCAATTTTATAAATGACATGCCTAGTAAAGGCCATTACATGTCTGGCACCTCAGTACTCGAAGGCACTTCATGTTATACTAGACATATCGAAATTCTACCTCTTTTGTATCTTTTACTTTCCAGTTTGTGATCTTTAATTATGCCAATCAATTTTGTTTCCAGATATGTTTTATCCATTTTTTGCCAGAGAGAGCTCTATGTACAGCGTATAGCCTGCGCAAGTGCTATGCTAGTCTTCTTGGACTAGCTCAATACGAACGTAGTCGCCTCTTTGACTTGACACGGGTTCGTTCAATAGTGCGTATGTGCGAAAAGAGATTTTAAAAGAACATAAATCATATCTACAGTCATAAAAAATAAATTCATTGTACATATAAACTGATTTCCAAAGTACAATATCGCTTAAATAAAAAATTGAATTTCAACATATCATGCAACTATTCTGATTCATAAAATATATGTTCGTGTACTTAACAAAATAATTTCAATAATCATAAAAAATGTTCATGTTGGACACTCACGTTATATGTTCATATATATTTGACCAAATTTTTGCTGTTAGTTCACAAACCATGTTAATGTTGCTCAATATATTTGTTTTTATGTTTTTTGAGATAATATATGTTTTGATAGTTTGAAGAAAAATAATGAATCTTCAAATATAGTTTGTAGTTCACAAAAGAAATATAGTTTGGGCCAGTTCTTTTGGGCGATTCTCCCAGAATTGCCCACCTCCCCAGCTTCTCGCGGAATCGTCACACCATAATTTTTTTACAATCCTATATAGTTAAGGTCTAATTAGTTAGGATTGTACAAAAAAAATGGAGTGGCGATTCTGGGGGAAGCTGGGGAGGGGGCGATTCGGGGAGAATCGCCCAAAAGAACTAAGTTTTTTTGCTGGTGATATATGTGTTAAAGTTGATGTAGCGAACATTTTCCATGCTACGAGAATTAAAAAATAAATAAAATTTATCATTATATATTTTAAGAGCAAAAAATTGTTCGAATGTTGTCTAATAATAACTACTTGCTTTATATCGACTAAAAAATCACTAGTGCTTATAAATAAGATTTTCTAAGTCGGCTTTTAAATAGACACTCGTAGTTTCCTTAGTTTATAAGAACTTCAGCTGCCTCAAAACTGACATGAGAGCATGACAGAGATTTAGAAATGCACATAATACACCAAAAATATTATAATAAAAAAGCCAGCCTCTTGTTAGAAAGTCTATAAGAAAGTAGCAAGAAAATTATTAGAAATTTTGTTGGTCTTATTTCCCTTAGCTAAAGAATATTTATAGAGAAAACATGTAGACTTGCACGCTGGGGAAAATTAGCCACTAAAAATAAAATGAAGAATTATTGTGTTTCTTTCTTGATCAAAATACAGTACTACTGCTTAGTAAATCTTGGCACCTTTTTTTATGGAAAAAGCTTTGACACCGAAAGTACCCTTTTGAGCTCGAGCTCAAATGAGTTTGGATGAACAGTAAAATTTAAAAAAATCTGATTTTTTTGGTAAACTTTGACAAATGTTCTAAGTGTAGGCAAACTTTTATCATGAGGTCACATTTTTGGAAGGTGTGGCAAAAAAAAACAAAATCAGTGCTCCAAAATGCTTCTGAAAGTAGCATTTTCAGATCATTGATTTTGTTTAAAATAACATAAGGTTTGCAACAAAATAGAGTTAGTTTAGCATTATAGTAATTTCAATGTTATAATATTTACATTTAAGTTAGTACTTGTGGTTTATGTTGTTAGTATATAGTAGTGAAAATAGTTAAAATTGTTTGGCAATGTTGTGTCAAACCAAAAAAACAATATGTATAATCATTATGTTGTTTTAAAAAGTAAAAGTGTTTAGTATAAATGGATAATACCAAGTTTCTAAAATGCATGCCTAGCTAAGTCCATTTTGGATTGGTTTTTTTAAGACAACTTTTCACATAAAAAAATATGCCCAACAAAGCATTTTTTTTGGGTCTGCCTCACCTCAATTCTCAAAGGCACTTTATTTAAATATTGTTGCTAGATATAGCAAATTCCTACGTATTTTGCATCTTTTATTTTACTGTTTGTGATCCTTAATTATACCAATCAATGTTGTTTGCAAATATTTTGGCCGACATTTTGCCAGAAGGAGCTCTATGTACCGCTTATAGCCTGCCCAAGCAACGAGTTGGATCTTGGGGCTAGCTCAATACGAGCATGGCCGTCTTTTTAACTTGACACAGGTTTGTTCCACAATAGCGCGAGCATGTAAAAAGAGAACTTAAAAACTGCATACATCATACCTGAAGTCATCAAAAACAAATTTATTGTACGTATAAATAGATTTCAAAATAGAGTGTCGGTTAAATAAAAAAGGGAATTTTAGCATAGCATGTCAGAATTATTCTAATTCATAAAATATACGTTCGTGTATATCAACAAAATAATTTCAATAATCATAAAAAATGTTTATGTTGAACACTCACGTTATATGTTCATATATTTCACCAGAATTCTTCTAGTAGTTCACAAACCATGTTAATGTTGCTCACTATATTTTGTTTTCGTGTATTTTTAGAAAATATATGTTCTAATAGTTCAGAAAAATGTTCATGTGTCTTCAAATATTGTTTTGTAGTTAAAAAACATATACCCCTTAAATTCTTTTTTGCTGGTGATATATCCCTTAAAGTTGATGTAGTGAACGTTTTTTGTACTACGAGCATTAAAAATAAATAACAGTTATCGGTATATATTTTAAGATCAGAAGATTGTTTGGATATTGTCTAATAATAACTACTTGCTTTTCATTATAGAAGGGGAAAAACTGTACAAAGGCCGAAGTAGCCTTGGGAGGAAAGAACAAGAGAGAAAACCAGAAAAAGAGGCCTGAGACTGGGACGAGCCAGCTCAGCTATACATGTCCACGGCATCCTACTCCCAAGCCTCCCTGGAGGAGGCTAATCTCATCTCTAATAAGAACTTCAGATTCCTCGAAATTGACATGAGAGCGTGGCAGAGATTTAGACATGCACATAATACACCAAAAATATAATAGAAAAGGCAGCCTCTTGTTGGAAAATCTACAGAATTTGAAAGTAGTAAGAAAATTATTAGAAATTTTGTTGGGTCTATTTCCTTGATCTAATGAATATTTATAGTGAAAACATGTGGACTTGCACGCTGAGGAAAAAGAGCCACTAAAATGAAAACCAAGAACTATTGTGTTTCTTTCTTGATGAAAATACAATACTAGCGCAGGAGAAGCAATGGCTGGTCCGGCGAAGGCGTCGTGGATGGTGGCCATGAGCGTGGGGGCGGTGGAGGCGCTCAAGGACCAGGCCGGACTCTGCCGCTGGAACTACGCGCTCAAGTCCATCCACCGAGCTGCCAAGTCCAAGGCCAACGTCCGCGTCGGCGGCTCGCAGAGCACGAAGCAGCTTCCACGGCGGCCCTGGTGGAGAGGCGGAGAGCGGAGAAGGCCGAGGAGGGGCTGAGGACGGTCATGTACCTCAGCAGCTGGGGACCCAATTAGTATTAGCGCTTAGTAGCATGTAGTCATGGCCTCAGATCAGATTTGGCCGGTTGCCCTGATCGCTTGTAAAGACACCACGACGATGATGATGAAAATTTCGGCTACGAGTTTATATCACTCAATATCACCCTCCTTGTCCATCCATGCGCTTCTGTGACTATTGTTTGAAAGGCCAGAGGCTGTGTTTGTCAAGAGAGGGTCGGCGTTCAGAGTTAGACGGGAAAAGCAACTTAGCAGAGCGAGGCATACAGAAAACAGAGGAACTTCATTCAGTTAATGTGCCGATTACCGAACAGCCCAACTCTGAACAAAGGCGTAAAACAGGGGGAAAGAGAAAAGGATTTCACATCTTCTGTGATCAAATTCGAACACCTACATGTCGCTGCAATGGATGCTATTAATAAGAGAGTGAATTCCACTTTTTACCCCATATTTATACATTTGTGACACTAATTACCCCTTTGAGTGAAAATTCGTCTAGAATACCCTTTTTGAAATCTTTGGACCCTTGTTTTTTGATGCGTGTCCATCAGGTAAGGTGTGAGGTGACGCTCTGTATCCAAAAACATGTGGACGGCCACAAGGAGTGGAACAGATAGACAAGAGAAGCTTGGACAAGATCGCCAATGATGCCCTCCGATCCTTACAGTTTTTTTTACGAATCAATGACGCAACATGCCGATCCTATTGACCATAAACAAACAAAATGTAAAACTGGGGTAAAACCGTGTTAAAAGTCTCCAAAATCTGACATTTCGATAAAAGTTCCGCTAAATAGGGTAATATGTGTCACAAATGTACAACTACAAGGTAAAAAATGGAATTCACTCTTAATAAGACTAACCTGTTATGTACTTCTTTGCTCTACACTCCGCTGAACCCCGACTGGATGATACCAAGGTCAACTAAAAGCATGATCAGAGTGCTGATGTTATTAATAAGACAACATTAATAAGTTAGTGATGACATAGTGGGACGCAGCGCAGTCCCATTTGCAACATTAATAAGTTAGTGATGATCAGAGTGAATTTATGGGAATTGCTGAATGCCTGCTGACGCTTCAGCTCGCTCACTGCTCGTAAGAGCTGAATTCTGTGATGCAAACAGAGATTTAGAAATGATGACTCATTTCTGTGCTACCGATTTGACTTTTACTAGGTTCTTGAACTAAATGTTGCAAGTTGTTTTTGAGAAAAATGAAATGTGAGTTGCTGTCCATTTGTACCAAACAAGATGAGGCTGTAGAGCGATTCTTCTTTGTGTTATCGCCTTGCGCTCAACTGAAGAAGACCTTACATGGATGGCTTCTATGCACATTTGGTGGCAATTGTCTTGTCTTGTGGCTGTGGTAGCAGCTTCAGACTTACTAGCATATTAGGGCAACAGCCCCACTGCCTCCACTTTATTGAGAACAAAAGATACTTACAGAGTACGAGAAACTATATTCAGCACATCTAACCATTGTTTTTGTCATCATCTACATTTAAAATAGCAGTAGATTGCTAGAAAGATGGGGTACGAGGCTGGAATTCGAACTGAATCGTGTACGGCACTACAAGGTGGGCATACAAACCGAACTTTCCTTTAGCCAAAATTCAAAACAAAATAAGAAAATTCAAAAAATAAAAACTTTCCCTTAGCAAGAAAATCTGCAGCCAACTAAATAAACAGAAGAAATAACACACAAGCCAATTCATCTCGTTATGGCTGAAAGTGCAGCACATTGTTCTGGACCCTCAAGTTGTAGGCACCCTTACATGGAACTGCGACACCTCTGGTACCTACTCTGCTAGTTCTGCATACACTTGCCAATTCCTGGGATCTTTCTCGGATGTCAACTTCAGGCAAGTTTGGAAGGCCAAGGTTGAGCCTAAGTGCCGGTTTTCCTTCTGGTTGTGGCTCAAGTGCAGAATTCAGACCACCTACAACCTGGCAAAGCGAGGAATCATCCACGACCCCTGCTACTGCACCTTATGTGATCAGGTTAACGAATCGCCTTTGCACCTTATGTGATCGAGATTCATGCTCTGGGAGGCTATGCTATGGCTGATAGTTCAAGCAAGGCTTGGTGGAATTATGTGACTTGTCACCTTGGGCATAGGGCGATCAAGGCTGGAATTCGAACAAAATCGCGTACTCTTTGAAGTATGGAGTATACATCAATTAGAATTTATGGAAGGAAAGGAACCGAAGGGCGTTCGAGCATAAATTCATTTCCGAGCATTCCCTCTTGGATCTCATTAAGTTGGACATCATGCAACATGCACTCTCCTTGAACTGGTTCAGCGATCGCGAAAATGACCCAGAACCAGAGCCTGACTAGCTCCTTGTGTTTTTGCCCACTGTTTCGGGCCTTCCCTTGTCCTTTAATCTGTAAGACATGTGTATTTGATTTTTTCTCCTGCTTAATATATAGGCAGACTAAGCTGCCATTCCCTCAAAAAAAAAGTCTTTTGTCTTGGTAGTTGCTGTGATTTCCTTCCTCCTCCCTGACCTCTTTCTCCTTTCCTTTGATACTTGAGGCCCTGCTTTCATTAAGTCCGGCAACTGATCTCATCATTGAAAGCATGCAAAGAAGAAATGTATAGCATTTCTATGGAAATCTGGAGGTCAAAGATGCATATCCGAGCTAATTTTGTAGAAGGATCTCTCGTTGAAGCAGATATAGTAAATGGCCGGACCATTACGGCACACTTTAATGAAAGAAATGAGGGTCTCCTGGTTACTAACCAGCGCTGCGAGCCACTGAGCCCTGTTGGCTTTCTGATATCTCTACTCCTAATGAAGCAGTTGGTAGTCTCGCTTCCAGGTTTTTTTTCGTCCCACCACTTTCGTCCGGTTTTTTTTCATAGGTTAACCGTCGTAGATTTTTTTCGTCGCCTCCCCCACTTCATCGGTTTATTTTCACTTCACCCTCTCACACAACGAAAAAAACTGAACAGATCAGAACTTTTCATACTGACGCAGATTATTTAGTAATGTCTTTATGTAAAAGAATCAATCACAATCAATCTCTAAAGATCAAATCTAAATTAATTAATCTTCATAACGTTTGTTTCCTTCCGAATCACGTCCATAACTTTCCTTCCTTATTTGGGCAGAAACTGTTTGGTAGCAGAGATTAGGAAGCTTCTTATGAGTGTAGTAATATGAAGTATTCTTTTTCTTGATGATTCGTTTCCATGTATGATGATAGTAAATTAGGCCAACATTCACCACTATTTATCAATGTCATCAATCGTATCCATTCCTACCAGTTTTAAGGGAATCTGCTCGCTATGTCTTTTTTAAGGGGATCCGCTCGCTAAGTCATCGTCGCACGTTATTTTCACAAGCAATTCCCCTAAAAAAAGGCGTGGGTATTGGTAGTTGAACGCCCGCTAGGTTTTCCGCCTGTCCCATCCTCGCGCTGTGCCGCCGCCACCCGCCGAATTTCCAGCCGCCCGAGCCTGTTAACTTCGCTAGCCATCGGGTCGACTGCCCCCGCCCCAAACCCCCATCCTCGAGCACTAGCTATCGCCGTGTTGCCGCCCCAAGCTCCACGCCACCGGGAACGAATCAAGCGACGTCCCGACACCGCCGTCGCCGGCCCAACACCTCCAGCCTTGCATGGACAGCTTCAATGTGCAGTCTCCCTTGCTGCCTCACCTTCTGCCAGCGCATGCAGCGGCGGGGTTGGACGCGTGCGTGCTTGCTAGCTTGCTCTCCGTGCGTACGTACTTGCTCTGCGTGCGTCGCACCGGCCAATGCGCATGATGCGTGTGTGCCTGCTTTTCTGTATGTGTATGCCAGCGTGATGCATGTGTGCGTTGCTGTGTGTGTATGATATAGATGGCCCGAGTGTGTGCATGCTGTGCTCTGCTCTCTGGTGATCTATGTGTTGGTGCTCCTGCTATATGTTCATGCCATACAAATGAAATTTCTGTTAATCTTTTAACATGTTGAGTTGGTTCTCTCTGTCTTCTGAGGGGGTGAATACAAAGCAGTCTATTAAGCCAGGCACTATTGCTGAGCTAAATTGACAAAAAAATATTGGTAGCCACAGTTGTAGTTTAAGTTTTTTTTTTGAGAAAAGTTGTAGTTTAAGTAGTAGCGAGTTGTCTGATATGTATAAAGAGCCCGTTGCAACTGAGCCCGTTGCCAAATTGACAAAAAAGGTCGCCAGTGTCACTTGATATGTATGAGAATATTAAATGTATTATTAACATGATTAATATTGAACTCTTAAAGTTAATGTGGCCCCGTTGCAACGCACGGGCGTTCTTCTAGTAATAGTAGAGTGTGACTTTCTTGAGGATAAAAAAGCTGGGTTTTCACTTGTTTTTTCTCTGTTTTCGTTGTTTTTGTTTTTCTTTGTATTTTTCATCGTTTTTCTTCGTTTCTTTCTCTATTTTCACTGGAGTTTTCCTTTTTTTATTTGTTTCTTTCCCAGTTTTCATTGGCTTTTTCCTATTGTTTCTTTTTCTTTTTTATTCTTTTCTTTTCTTTGGTTTTGTTTGTTTCTTTCTCGTTTTCATCGGGTTTTTTCTATTGAGGTTTATTTTTATATACACGTTTTGGTACATATTTCATACATTTTTCTACCATAAAATTAATAATTTTCAAATGTAAGTTTAATTTTGAACACATGGTCAACATTTTTTAATTAAATTTTAATATTTTTTAAATGCTTGATTTTCTTTCAAATAGATGCTTAATTTGTATTCAAATGATTGGACTAACATTCTTTATACACATTTTAACATTTCTTAAATGCTTGATTAAAATTTTCCAAATACATGTTAACATTTTTTGAATATGTGATAATTTTATATACACATTTATTATTTTTTAAATGCTTGACTAAATAATTTCAAATATCAAATTAACATTTCTTGAATACATGCTCAACATTATTTAATACACATGCATATTTCAAATGCTTGATTAACTTTTTAAAATACTAAATTAACATTTTTAATACATGGTCAACATTTTTCATACAGATGAAAAAAATCAAATGGTTGATTAAAATTTTAAATTACATGTTCAACTTTTTAATACACATCGTATATTTTTATACATTTTACGTACACATTAGAAATACTTTTTATACAATTAATATTTTAAATGCTTGATTAACATCTGTTGAATTTTTTATGTAAAGTAATTTTTGTAATATAGAATATATTGAAATGTAAATAAAGTAAAAGTTCTATCTATTTCAGTACTAACACACCTGACTCTTTGAGGCAACTTCTGAAGTCAACTCTGAATATCCAAGTTGAAGCTTTCAGCGCAAAGTATCTCGGCCTCCCAACTGTTGTGGGGCGCATTACAAGCGGCACTTTTAAACACATCAGTGAGAGAGCCCGGGGAAAAATTCAAGGATGGTCAGAAAAATTACTAGCTTGTGCCGGCCGCGAGGTTTTGTTGAAATCGGTCGTTCAGGCTATCCCGACCTACCCAATGAGCACTTTCCTACTAACAAAGAAAGTCTGTAAGAGCTTAACTTCTCCTATGGCAAAATATTTTTGGAGCAGTTCTCTGGATTGAAATTCTATGCACTGGGTGTCATGGAACGAGCTGGCCACACCTAAGTGCAAAGGAGGGATGGGGTTTCATGACCCGCATCAGTTTAATCTTGCCATGCTGGGCAAACAGGGGTGGCGATTAATGACAAACCCTACATCGTTGTGTGCTAGAGTGCTCAAGGGTCGCTACTTTCCCGACAGAGATTTTATGCATGCATCTGCTCCAAAGTCGGCCTCGGCCACTTGGAAGGCAATCTTGGCGGGAAGGGAGGCCCTAGGGGCCGAGCTGATCGCTCGAGTGGGAGATGGCAGCACGATTTCAGTGTGGAATGACAAATGGATTGCTGGAACTATTTCGATGAAACCAATCTTCAAACCGCCAAACACCACCATTCAAACGGTGGACGAGCTCATTGATACGACCACTTGGTCGTGGCGGCAAGATGTGGTTAGGGAAACCTTCATCGCCCCGGATGCCGAAGCCATTCTGAACATTCCTATCAGGCAAGGGGGAGGTGAGGATTCTTTTGCTTGGGCATTCGAGAAATCAGGCAACTACACTGTGAAGTCAGCGTACCGTGTTCTAATGACTCAGAAAGAGCGTTTGGCTCTGGAGGAAGGGACGGCTACCGGAACCTCAGTAGACGATCATCAGTTGTGGAAGGCCTTGTGGAAATTGAATGTCATACCGAAAGTGAGGGTTTTCTGGTGGAGAGTTCTTCGTGGGATTCTTCCGGATGAAGCTACTCTCAACTATCGTCACATCGCACCAATTAATCGGTGCAAAGTCTGCTTAGCGATGAGGGAGGATCTGGAGCATGCTCTTATTCACTGTTCCCATGCGCAACGCTTCTGGGACGAGGCATGTGCTTGGTTTGGTATTCGGCTACCCCGACTCCATCCTGACTCATGGGCTCGCGATATCACATGTGATCCCCGCTTCTCTGATGATGACCGAGCCAAGATCACCACTGTAATGTGGTCAATATGGCACTCTCGGAATCGAATCAAACATGGCGAAGAGGGAAGGGATCCAACATCGATGATTAGAGCAATCAAGGAGGCCCTTGCTCTCCTTCAGCTTCCGCGCAAGGCAGCCGCTATGTTACCTGGTTATGGCTGGAGACCACCTGATGATGCTACTGTAAAAATCACGACGGATGGTGCACTGAACTTTGCCGAGGGGCGGGGCGGTGCAGGTGGTGTCGCACGATCCTCTTCGGCTTTGCTAGGTTCTTGGTGCAAGCCATATATGGGGATTTTCAGACCCCCTGATTATGGAAGCTTTATCTCTGCGAGATGGAGTTTTATTCGCCACTCTTCGAGGACTCTTGCATGTGATAATGGAAGTTGACTGCGCGGAGTTAGTGACACTCTGGAACACTCGCCACATTTCTCGTTCAATTGTGGCTCCGATTCTGTTAGAAATAGGAGAGCTTAGTAATCACTTCATTTCCTTTGATGTTCAACATATTAATAGATCAGCAAACTTACCGGCGCATCTCTGTGCTAAGCATGCTTGCACTCTCAATATGACCGATTGTTGGATGGATGTAACTCCTAGCTTTCTAGTGACCAGCCTTATGGCTGACTGTCCTAGGAATGCTCTCATATGAATAAAAGCTCTTTGAATTGCCCGCAAAAAAAGTAAAATAATACAAAAACAAAAACAAAAAAGTTAAAAAACAGAAGAAAAAAAATAAGAATATGGCATGTGGCCTATGGTGCAATGGGTCAGCCTAATATGGAGCCCGCCTTCAGCAGACTTCCTCTCGTCTTGCTTGCTGTAGACGAGACATATCATAATCCGCGACAATCAAATAGATGATGCCATGCACGGGAGGCTAGCCAACTGGGTCAGCCAATTGTCGCACGCGGAAACACGAATAATTTCACCGAAAAAGGGTTGGCAGTGTGAAGAAATAGGAGAGCTTAGTAATCACTTCATTTCCTTTGATGTTCAACATATTAATAGATCAGCAAACTTACCGGCGCATCTCTGTGCTAAGCATGCTTGCACTCTGAATGTGACCGATTGTTGGATGGATGTAACTCCTAGCTTTCTAGTGACCAGCCTTATGGCTGACTGTCCTAGGAATGCTCTCATATGAATAAAAGCTCTTTGAATTGCCCGCAAAAAAAAGTAAAAGAATACAAAAACAAAAACAAAAAAGTTAAAAAAACAGAAGAAAAAAAAATAAGAATATGGCATGTGGCCTATGGTGCAATGGGTCAGCCTAATATGGAGCCCGCCTTCAGCAGACTTCCTCTCGTCTTGCTTGCTGTAGACGAGACATATCATAATCCGCGACAATCAAATAGATGACGCCATGCACGGGAGGCTAGCCAACTGGGTCAGCCAATTGTCGCACGCGGAAACACGAATAATTTCACCGAAAAAGGGTTGGCAGTGTGAAGGATTGAACCTTGTGACTCCCACCCCTGATCACTCGTCGCTAGCCATGCGAGCTAATAAGCTTGAGTGTCTAAGTAGCAAAAACACAAACTACAAGAACTATCCCTCAGTGACCGTTTTACTGTACCGAACCGGTCTTTTTCTCACTATTTCTTTCTTTTTCAGTTTTCATTTCTTTCCCAATTTTTCATTTTTTTTGCAACAGAGGCCAATAAAATGGTCGGACGTATCACAACTTGCATACAGTATCAGAAAATTGTCCAAATCTGACATGGATGCCTACCATGGGCATGCCCACCTACTTGTAAAAGTTGGGGTCATTTGAATTTTGAAGTATGTCCAAAAATAGATCATGTTGTTATTGGGGAACGTAGTAATTTTAAAAAATTTCCTACGCACACGCAAGATCATGGTGATGCACAGCAACGAGAGGGGAGAGTGTTGTCTACGTACCCTCGTAGACCGGAAACGGAAGCGTTATAACAACGCGGTTGATGTAGTCGTACGTCTTCACGGCCCGACCGATCAAGCACCGAAACTACGGCACCTCCGAGTTTTTGCACACGTTCAGCTCGATGACGATCTCCAGACTCCGATCCAGCAAAGTGTCGGGGATGAGTTCCGTCAGCACGACGGCGTGGTGACGATCTTGATGTTCTACCGTCGCAGGGCCTCGCCTAAGCACTGCTACAATATTATCGAGGATTATGGTGGAGGGGGGCACCGCACACGGCTAAGAGATCAATGATCAATTGTTGTGTCTCTGGGGTGACCCCCTGTCCCCGTATATAAAGGAGTGGAGGAGGGGGACGGCCAAGGAGGGTGGCGCCCCAAGGGGGGAGTCCAACTCCCACCGGGAGTATGACTCCCCTTTTTCCTATTAGGAGTAGGAGATGGAAGGAAGAGGAAAGAAGGAGGAAGGAAAGGGGGGCCGGCCCCCCTCCCAATTCGGATTGGGCTTGGGGGGGTGGGGGCGCCCCCTCCCTTGCTCCTTTCCCCTCCTTTCCACTAAGGCCCAATAAGGCCCATATACCTCCTGGGGGGTTCCGATAACCTCCCGGTGATCCGGTATTATCCTAATCTTACCCGGAACCTTTCCGGTGTCCAAATATAGTCGTCCAATATATCGATCTTTATGTATCGACCATTTCGAGACTCCTCGTCAAGTCCGTGATCACATCCGGGACTCCGAACAACTTTCGGTACATCAAAATATATAAACTCATAATGAAACTGTCATCGTAACGTTAAGCGTGCGGACCCTACGGGTTCGAGAACAATGTAGACATGACCGAGACACGTCTCCGGTCAATAACCAATAGCGGAACCTGGATGCTCATATTGGCTCCTACATATTCTACGAAGATCTTTATCGGTCAGACCGCATAACAACATACGTTGTTCCCTTTGTCATCGGTATATTACTTGCCCGAGATTCGATCGTCGGTATCTCAATACCTAGTTCAATCTCGTTACCGGCAAGTCTCTTTACTCGTTCCGTAATACATCATCTTGCAACTAACTTATTAGTTGCATTGCTTGCAAGGCTTAAGTGATGTGTATTACCGAGAGGGCCCAGAGATACCTCTCCGATAATCGGAGCAACAAATCATAATCTCGAAATACGCCAACCCAACATGTACCTTTGGAGACACCTGTAGAGCACCTTTATAATCACCCAGTTACGTTGTGACGTTTGGTAGCACACAAAGTGTTCCTCCGGTAAACGGGAGTTGCATAATCTCATAGTCATAGGAACATGTATAAGTCATGAAGAAAGCAATAGCTGTTGGGGACTGTTGGGGAACGTAGTAATTTCAAAAAATTTCCTACGCACACGCAAGATCATGTGATGCATAGCAACGAGAGGGAGAGTGTTGTCTACGTACCCAACGCAGACCGACGCGGAAGCGCTGACACGACGTAGAGGAAGTAGTCGTACGTCTTCACGATCCAACCGATCAAGCACCGAAACTACGGCACCTCCGAGTTCGAGCACACGTTCAGCTCGATGAAGATCCCCGGACTCCGATCCAGCAAAGTGTCGGGGAAGAGTTCCGTCAGCACGACGGCGTGGTGACGATCTTGATGAACTACAGCAGCCAGGGCTTCGCCTAAACTCCGCTACAGTATTTATCGAGAATATGGTGGCAGGGGGCACCGCACACGGCTAAGGAATAGATCACGTGGATCAACTTGTGTGTCTAGAGGTGTCCCCTGCCTCCGTATATAAAGGAGCCAAGGGGGAGGGCTGGCCGGCCAAGGAGGAGGGCGCAGGAGAGTCCTACTCCCTCTGGGAGTAGGATTC
Organism: Triticum urartu; assembly: GCF_003073215.2. Classification (NCBI taxonomy): domain Eukaryota; kingdom Viridiplantae; phylum Streptophyta; class Magnoliopsida; order Poales; family Poaceae; genus Triticum; species Triticum urartu. The sequence goes on from NC_053023.1 coordinate 725,897,359, forward strand.
CCCCCCCCCCAATCCTAGTCCAACTAGGATTCCTCGGAGGGGGAAAAGAGGAGGAGGGGGCCGGCCACCTCTCCTAGTCCTAATAGGACTAGGGGAAGGGGGAGGCGCGCAGCCCATCTAGGGCAGCTCCTTTCTCTTTCCACTAGGCCCATGGCCATATAGCTCCGGGGGTTCCGGTAACCTCCCGGTACTCCGGTAAATCCCGATTTCACCCGGAACACTTCCGATATCCAAACATAGGCTTCCAATATATCAATCTTTACGTCTCGACCATTTCGAGACTCCTCGTCATGCCGTCATGTCCGTGATCACATCCGGGACTCCGAACAACCTTCGGTACATCAAAATGCATAAACTCATAATATAACTGTCATCGTAACCTTAAGCGTGCGGACCCTACGGGTTCGAGAACAATGTAGGCATGACCGAGATACGTCTCCGGTCAATAACCAATAGCGGGACCTGGATGCCCATATTGGCTCCTACATATTCTACGAAGATCTTTATCGGTCAGACCGCATAACAACATACGTTGCTCCCTTTGTCATCGGTATGTTACTTGCCCGAGATTCGATCATCGGTATCCAATACCTAGTTCAATCTCGTTACCGGCAAGTCTCTTTACTCGTTCCGTAATACATCATCTCACAACTAACATATTAGTTGTAATGCTTGCAAGGCTTATGTGATGTGTATTACCGAGAGGGCCCAGAGATACCTCTCCGACAATCGGAGTGACAAATCCTAATCTCGAAATACGCCAACCCAACATCTACCTTTGGAGACACCTGTAATGATCCTTTATAATCACCCAGTTATGTTGTGACGTTTGGTAGCACCCAAAGTGTTCCTCCGGCAAACGGGAGTTGCATAATCTCATAGTCATAGGAACATGTATAAGTCATGAAGAAAAGCAATAGCAACATACTAAACGATCGGGTGCTAAGCTAATGGAATGGGTCATGTCAATCAGATCATTCAACTAATGATGTGACCTCGTTAATCAAATAACAACTCATTGTTCATGGTTAGGAAACATAACCATCTTTGATTAACGAGCTAGTCAAGTAGAGGCATACTAGTGACACTTTGTTTGTCTATGTATTCACACATGTATTACGTTTCCGGTTAATACAATTCTAGCATGAATAATAAACATTTATCATGATTATAAGGAAAAAAATAATAACTTTATTATTGCCTCTAGGGCATATTTCCTTCAATAGCAACATACTAAACGATCGGGTGCTAAGCTAATGGAATGGGTCATGTCAATCACATCATTCTCCTAATGATGTGATCCCGTTAATCAAATGACAACTCATGTCTATGGTTAGGAAACATAACCATCTTCGATTAACGAGCTAGTCAAGTAGAGGCATACTAGTGACACTTTGTTTGTCTATGTATTCACACAAGTATTACGTTTCCGGTTAATACAATTCTAGCATGAATAATAAACATTTATCATGATATAAGGAAATAAATAATAACTTTATTATTGCCTCTAGGGCATAATTTCCTTCAGTCTCCCACTTGCACTAGAGTCAATAATCTAGATGACACAGTAATGATTCTAACACCCATGGAGCCTTGGTGCTTGATCATGTTTTGCTCGTGGAAGAGGCTTAGTCAATGGGTCTGCTATATTCAGATCCGTATGTATCTTGCAAATCTCTATGTCTCCCACCTGGACTAGATCCCGGATGGAATTGAAGCGTCTCTTGATGTTCTTGGTTCTCTTGTGAAATCTGAATTCCTTTGTCAAGGCAATTGCACCAGTATTGTCACAAAAGATTTTCATTGGACCCGATGCACTAGGTATGACACCTAGATCGGATATGAACTCCTTCATCCAGACTCCTTCGTTCGCTGCTTCCGAAGCAGCTATGTACTCCGCTTCACATGTAGATCCCGCTACGATGCTTTGTTTAGAACTGCACCAACTGACAGCTCCACCGTTTAATGTAAACACGTATCCGGTTTGCGATTTAGAATCGTCCGGATCAGTGTCAAAGCTTGCATCAACGTAACCTTTTACGGTGAGCTCTTTGTCACCTCCATATACGAGAAACATATCCTTAGTCCTTTTCAGGTATTTCAGGATGTTCTTGACCGCTGTCCAGTGATCCACTCCTGGATTACTTTGGTACCTCCCTGCTAAACTTATAGCAAGGCACACATCAGGTCTGGTACACAGCATTGCATACATGATAGAGCCTATGGCTGATGCATAGGGAACATCTTTCATATTCTCTCTATCTTCTGCAGTGGTCGGGCATTGAGTCTTACTCAACTTCACACCTTGTAATACAGGCAAGAATCCTTTCTTTGCTTGATCCATTTTGAATTTCTTCAAAATCTTGTCAAGGTATGTGCTTTGTGAAAGTCCAATTAAGCGTCTTGATCTGTCTCTATAGATCTTAATGCCTAATATGTAAGCAGCTTCACCGAGGTCTTTCATTGAAAAACTTTTATTCAAGTATCCCTTTATGCTATCCAGAAATTCTATATCATTTCCAATCAACAATATGTCATCCACATATAATATCAGAAATGCTACAGAGCTCCCACTCACTTTCTTGTAAATACAGGCTTCTCCGAAAGTCTGTATAAAACCAAATGCTTTGATCACACTATCAAAGCATTTATTCCAACTCCTGAGAGGCTTGCACCAGTCCATAAATGGATCGCTGGAGCTTGCACACTTTGTTAGCTCCCTTTGGATCGACAAAACCTTCCGGTTGCATAATATACAACTCTTCTTCCAGAAATCCATTCAGGAATGCAGTTTTGACATCCATCTGCCAAATTTCATAATCATAAAATGCGGCAATCGCTAACATGATTCGGACAGACTTAAGCATCGCTACGGGTGAGAAATTCTCATCGTAGTCAACCCCTTGAACTTGTCGAAAACCTTTCGCGACAAGTCGAGCTTTGTAGACAGTAACATTACCATCAGCGTCAGTCTTCTTCTTGAAGATCCATTTGTTCTCAATTGCTTGCCGATCATCGGGCAAGTCAACCAAAGTCCATACTTTGTTCTCATACATGGATCCCATCTCAGATTTCATGGCTTCAAGCCACTTTGCGGAATCTGGGCTCACCATCGCTTCTTCATAGTTCGTAGGTTCATCATGATCTAGTAGCATGACTTCCAGAACAGGATTACCGTACCACTCTGGTGCGGATCTTACTATGGTTGATTTATGAGGTTCAGTAGTAACTTGTTCTGAAGTTTCATGATCATCATCATTAGCTTCCTCACTAATTGGTGTAGGTGTCACAGAAACCGGTTTCTGTGATGTACTACTTTCCAATAAGGGAGCAGGTACAGTTACCTCATCAAGTTCTACTTTCCTCCCACTCACTTCTTTCGAGAGAAACTCCTTCTCTAGAAAGGATCCATTCTTAGCAACAAATGTCTTGCCTTCAGATCTGTGATAGAAGGTGTACCCAACAGTCTCCTTTGGATATCCTATGAAGACACATTTCTCCGATTTGGGTTCGAGCTTATCAGGTTGAAGCTTTTTCACATAAGCATCGCAGCCCCAAACTTTCAGAAATGTCAACTTTGGTTTCTTGCCAAACCATAGTTCATAAGGCGTCGTCTCAACGGATTTTGATGGTGCCCTATTTAACGTGAATGCGGCCGTCTCTAAAGCATAACCCCAAAACGATAGCGGTAAATTTGTAAGAGACATCATAGATCGCACCATATCAAGTAAAGTACGATTACGACGTTCGGACACACCATTACGCTGTGGTGTTCCGGGTGGCGTGAGTTGTGAAACTATTCCGCATTGTTTCAAAAGTAAACCAAACTCGTAACTCAAATATTCTCCTCCACGATCAGATCGTAGAAACTTTATTTTCTTGTTACGATGATTTTCAACTTCACTCTGAAATTCTTTGAACTTTTCAAATGTTTCAGACTTATGTTTCTTTAAGTAGATATACCCATATCTGCTTAAATCATCTATGAAGGTGAGAAAATAACGATATCCGCCACAAGCTTCAACATTCATTGGACCACATACATCTATATGTATGATTTCCAACAAATCTGTTGCTCTCTCCGTAGTACCGGAGAACGACATTTTAGTCATCTTGCCCATGAGGCACGGTTCGCAAGTACCAAGTGATTCATAATCAAGTGGTTCCAAAAGTCCATCAGTATGGAGTTTCTTCATGCGCTTTACACCGATATGACCTAAACGGCAGTGCCACAAATAAGTTGCACTATCATTATCAACTCTGCATCTTTTGGCTTCAACATTATGAATATGTGTATCACTACTATCGAGATTCATCAAAAATAGACCACTCTTCAAGGGTGCATGACCATAAAAGATATTACTCATATAAATAGAACAACCATTATTCTCTGATTTAAATGAATAACCATCTCGCATCAAACAAGATCCAGATATAATGTTCATGCTCAACGCTGGCACCAAATAACAATTATTTAGGTCTAATACTAATCCTGATGGTAGATGTAGAGATAGCGTGCCGACCGCGATCACATCGACTTTGGAACCATTTCCCACGCACATCGTCACCTCGTCCTTCGCCAGTGTTCGCTTAAACCATAGTCCCTGTTTCAAGTTGCAAATATTAGCAACAGAACCAGTATCAAATACCCAGGTTCTACTACGAGCTCTAGTAAGGTACACATCAATAACATGTATATCACATATACCTTTGTTCACCTTGCCATCCTTGTTATCCGCCAAATACTTGGGGCAGTTCCGCTTCCAGTGACCAGTCTGCTTGAAGTAGAAGCACTCAGTTTCAGGCTTAGGTCCAGACTTGGGTTTCTTCTCCTGAGCAGCAACTTGCTTGCTGTTCTTCTTGAAGTTCCCCTTCTTCTTCCCCTTGCCCTTTTTCTTGAAACTAGTGGTCTTGTTGACCATCAACACTTGATGCTCCTTCTTGATTTCTACCTCCGCAGCTTTTAGCATTGCGAAGAGCTCGGGAATTGTCTTATCCATCCCTTGCATATTATAGTTCATCACGAAGCTCTTGTAGCTAGGTGGAAGTGATTGGAGAATTCTGTCAATGACGCAATCATCTGCAAGATTAACTCCCAATTGAATCAAGTGATTATTATACCCAGACATTTTGAGTATATGCTCACTGACAGAACGGTTCTCCTCCATCTTGCAGCTATAGAACTTATTGGAGACTTCATATCTCTCAATCCGGGCATTTGCTTGAAATATTAGCTTCAACTCCTGGAACATCTCATATGCTCCATGACGTTCAAAACGTCGTTGAAGACCCGGTTCTAAGCCGTAAAGCATGGCACATTGAACTATCGAGTAGTCATCAGCTTTGCTCTGCCAGACGTTCTTAACATCGTCAGTTGCATTAGCAGCAGGCCTGGCACCCAGCGGTGCTTCCAGGACGTAATTCTTCTGTGCAGCAATGAGGATAATCCTCAAGTTACGGACCCAGTCCATATAATTGCTACCATCATCCTTCAACTTTGCTTTCTCAAGGAACGCATTAAAATTCGACGGAACAACATCATGGGCCATCTACCTACAATCAAACATAAACAAGCAAGATACTATCAGGTACTAAGTTCATGATCAATTTAAGTTCAATTAATCATATTACTTAAGAACTCCCACTTAGAAAGACATCCCTCTAATCTTCTAAGTGATCACGTGATCCAAATCAACTAAATCATAACCGATCATCACGTGAAATGGAGTAGTTTTCAATGGTGAACATCACTATGTTGATCATATCTACTATATGATTCACGCTCGACCTTTCGGTCTCAGTGTTCCGAGGCCATATCTGCATATGCTAGGCTCGTCAAGTTTAACCTGAGTATTCTGCGTGTGCAAAACTGGCTTGCACCCGTTGTAGATGGACGTAGAGCTCACCCGATCATCACGTGGTGTCTGGGCACGACGAACTTTGGCTACGGTGCATACTCAGGGAGAACACTTTTATCTTGAAATTTAGTGAGGGATCATCTTATAATGCTACCGTCAATCAAAGCAAGATAAGATGCATAAAAGATAAACATCACATGCAATCAATATAAGTGATATGATATGGCCATCATCATCTTGTGCTTGTGATCTCCATCTCCGAAGCATCGTCATGATCACCATCGTCACCGGCGCAACACCTTGATCTCCATCGTAGCATCGTTGTCGTCTCGCCAATCTTATGCTTCTACGACTATCGCTACCGCTTAGTGATAAAGTAAAGCATTACAGGGCGATTGCATTGCATACAATAAAGCGACAACCATATGGCTCCTACCAATTGCCGATAACTTGGTTACAAAACATGATCATCTCATACAATAAAATTTAGCATCATGCATTGACCATATCACATCACAACATGCCCTGCAAAAACAAGTTAGACATCCTCTACTTTGTTTGTTGCAAGTTTTACGTGGCTGCTACGGGCTTAGCAAGAACCAATCTTACCTACGCATCAAGAACCACAATGATAGTTTGTCAAGTTGGTGCTGTTTTAAACTTCGCAAGGACCGGGCGTAGCCACACTCGGTTCAACTAAAATTGGAGAAACTGACACCCGCCAGCCACCTGTGTGCAAAGCACGTCGGTAGAACCAGTCTCGCGTAAGCGTACGCGTAATGTCGGTCTGGGCCGCTTCATCCAACAATACCGCCGAACCAAAGTATGACATGCTGGTAAGCAGTATGACTTATATGGCCCACAACTCAGTTGTGTTCTACTCGTGCATATAACATTAACACATAAAACCTAGGCTCGGATGCCACTGTTGGGGAACGTAGTAATTTCAAAAAAAAATCTACGCACATGCAAGATCAAGGTGATGCACAGCAACGAGAGGGGAGAGTGTTGTCTACGTACCCTCGTAGACCAGAAGCGGAAGCGTTATAACAACGGGGTTGATGTAGTCGTACGTCTTCATGGCCCGACCAATCAAGCACCGAAACTACGGCACCTTCGAGTTTTTGCACACGTTCAACTCGATGACGATCCCCGGACTCCGATCCAGTAAAGTGTCGGGGATGAGTTCCGTCAGCACGACGGCGTGGTGACGATCTTGATGTTCTACCGTCGCAGGGCTTCACCTAAGCACCACTACAATATTATCGAGGATTATGGTGGAGGGGGGCACCGCACATGGCTAAGAGATCAATGATCAATTGTTGTGTCTCTGGGGTGCCCCATGTCCCCGTATATAAAGGAGTGGAGGAGGGGGCCGGCCAAGGAGGGTGGCGCGCCCAAGGGGGGGGAGTCCAACTCCCACCGGGAGTAGGACTCCCCTTTTTCCTATTAGGAGTAGGAGAGGGAAGGAAGAGGAAAGAAGGAGGAAGGGAAGGGGGGACCGGCCCCCCTCCCAATTCGGATTGGGCTTGGGGGGGGGCTCCCTTGCTCCTTTCCCCTCCTTTCCACTAAGGCCCAATAAGGCCAATATACCTCCCGGGGGGTTCCGATAACCTCCCGGTGATCCGGTATTATCCCAATCTTACCCGGAATCTTTCCGGTGTCCAAATATAGTCGTCCAATATATCAATCTTTATGTCTCGACCATTTTGAGACTCCTCGTCAAGTCCGTGATCACATCCAGGACTCCGAACAACCTTCGGTACATCAAAATATATAAACTCATAATGAAACTGTCATCGTAACGTTAAGCGTGCGGACCCTACGGGTTCGAGAACAATGTAGACATGACCGAGACACGTCTCCGGTCAATAACCAATAGCGAAACCTGGATGCTCATATTGGCTCCTACATATTCTACGAAGATCTTTATCGGTCAGACCGCATAACAACATACGTTGTTCCCTTTGTCATCGGTATGTTACTTGCCCGAGATTCGATCGTCGGTATCTCAATACCTAGTTCAATCTCATTACCGACAAGTCTCTTTACTCGTTCCGTAATACATCATCTTGCAACTAACTTATTAGTTGCATTGCTTGCAAGGCTTAAGTGATGTGTATTACCGAGAGGGCCCAGAGATACCTCTCTGACAATCGGAGCGACAAATCCTAATCTCGAAATACGCCAACCCAACATGTACCTTTGGAGACACCTGTAGAGCACCTTTATAATCACCCAGTTACGTTGTGACGTTTGGTAGCACACAAAGTGTTCCTCCGGTAAACGAGAGTTGCATAATCTCATAGTCATAGGAACATGTATAAGTCATGAAGAAAGCAATAGCAACATACTAAATGATCGAGTGCTAAGCTAATGGAATGGGTCATGTCAATCACATCATTCTCCTAATGATGTGATCCCGTTAATCAAATGACAACTCATGTCTATGGTTAGGAACCATAACCATCTTCGATTAACGAGCTAGTCAAGTAGAGGCATACTAGTGACACTTTGTTTGTCTATGTATTCACACAAGTATTACGTTTCCGGTTAATACAATTCTAGCATGAATAATAAACATTTATCATGATATAAGGAAATAAATAATAACTTTATTATTGCCTCTATGGCATATTTCCTTCAGTTGTATGGAGGGTGTTTAGGTAGGTCAGAAGCCTCTGTCTGAGAGCATGTTGTTTTTCGACATCCTTGAGTTGATCCCAATTCATTTTTATAGACGTGTATGACCAATTCAATGCACCATGCCAAGTTGTTTGGATTTTTGACAAGTTTTGTATTTTTTGGAGTTTTCCCGGTTAAAAAGGATGATAAATGGTCGGACGTGCCGCAACATGCAAATGGTGTCAAAATCAATTTAAACATGTATGGCCTACCATGGTCATGCCCACCAGCTTGAAAAAGGTGTGGTCATTTCAAGGATGCCCAAAAATAGACCATGTTGAATGGAGAGTGTTCGGGTAGGCCAGAAGGCTCTGTTTGAGAGCGCATTGTTTCTCGACATCCTTGAAATGGCCCAACTTTTTCATGGCCATGTATGACCAATTCAAGGCACCATTGCCAAGTTTTTTGGGCTTTCGATAAGTTTTGCATTTTCTGAAGTTTTCCCAGTGAAAAAACGCCAATAAATGGCTAGACGTGTCGCAACATCCAATGATATCGGAATCCGTTCAAACCTGGCATTCATGCCTACCATAGGCATGCCCACCTTCTTGAAAAAGTTCAAGGTTGTTCAAAAATAGACCATGTTCAACAGAGAGTGTTCGGGTAAGGCAGAAGGGTCCGTTTGGGAGCACCTTGTTTCTCGACAATCCTTAAATGGCCTCAATTTTTATTTTAGAGCTTATATGACTAATTCGAAGCACCATGCCAAGTTATTTGAGTTTTCCTTAAGTTTTGCATTATTTCAAGTTTTCTCGGTTAAAAAAGACCGATAAATGGTCGGGCGTGTTGCAACTTGTATACGGTGTCGAAATTCATTCAAACCAGACATGGATGCTTACCAGGCATGCCCGCATGCTTGAAAAGGTTGGGGTCATTTCAAGGGTGTGCAAAAATAGATCATGTTTAATGGAGGATGTTTTTCTACATCCGTCAAACGATACCAGATTTTCCCCATCGTCTTTTATGAGAAATTCAAGGCAGCAAAGCCAAGTTGTTTGGATTTTTGACAAGTTTTGTGTTTTCCGGAGTTTTCGGTGAAAAAGGCCAATAAATGGCTGATTGTGTTGCAATGTGCAAACAATGTTGGAAGTCTTTCAAACCTAACATGGATGCCTCATATGTTCGTGCTAGGCTGCTGCAAAAAGCTAGGGTCAATTATCCATAGTAAAACAAGCCATCAGTTAAGAGGAATGTACTAGACTAGGTCAGACGGGTGCATCCATGAGCATATTGTTTTTCCTAATTTGCATGCTTCTATTATCTTGGAATTTCCTTCGTTATCAATCAGCATGAACATTTTCTTATAGCCTAACCATTTCTTGAAATTTGTCAACAATTTTGAAATTTGAAATTGTGTATGAAAATTTTACAAACTTGAACAAAAATTTTCTAAAATTGTTAGAAATTTTCCAACAATTGATGAAAACTTTAAACATAAATGACAAGTCACATACTTTTAGAAAAATTTATCAACTATTTTTGAAACACAGACATTTGTTAAATTTGTGAATAAAACAAATCAAAAATGGGATCATTTTTTGAAGTTTCAAAACATTTTTAAAATTCTAAACAATATATGAAATCAAGATTTTTTTATTATACCAAACAATTTTTCACATTTTCAAACATGTTTTGAAAAGAATAATAAAGTTTTAAAAGGAGAACAATGAATTAACAACCGGTACCCCACTAGTAGCAGGCCGCCGCCCGGATGGATATACATGGACCAGGCCCACAGAAAATACTACCCAGTGACGGCCCAGGTTATATGTCAAGTTCGGCCCGGTACGCATCTACCCGGCGAAACGGACGGCCGCCGAGATTCGCACCGCGCCGCCTCGCCGCCGCGTTCGACGAGGGCGCGATTCGGGGATGTTTGGGATGCGGGCCAGCGGCGCGGCAACGCCGCGGGCGGTGGGGCGGACGCGCACCTCCACGACGACCCGGCGCTCCTCGACTCCCGCTTCGACGGCGACAAGTTCGACGCGCCCAAGCACTTCTCGCCCTCATCTCTCAGGGCGTCGACGTCGCCCACATCTCCACGCAGGTCCGGCTAGCGTTCCCCTCCTCTCCTCTCATCTCGTCTCGTCTGAGGCCGCGGATTCCGGCGATTGAATTGCGTGTGCTTGCTTTTCTCCCTCTTCAACCTCCCATGTGGAGGCCTGCTGTGCGGCCTTAGGTCTTGATTCTAGCTGTGAGTAATACTAGACGAACACAATCTGATTGTAGCCGTGAGTAATCCTAGTTGAACAGACATGAAGCGTTTGCATTCAGGCAAACTATTTTGTGAGGAAATCTGAAACCTACACAATGCTTCTCCAGTGAAAAACTTCCGTCTGCGTCCAGCATAGTGCACGGAGTGAAAAAATCCACAAAATTAAATCATGTCTGTGGGTAATCCTAGTCTTATTCCTTCCTGAACAGCGTTGCTTCAGTTGATCAAGTACTTCAAAACTGGCATGTGATATCTATCATTCATAACTGTTTCTGTCTTTGCCTCATTGATCTGTCAAGCCGGTGATTCTTGATTACTTCGCCAGCAAGACAATTTGTTCGAATGACTTGGTGGTGGTTTCGCCCGATGTTGGTGGCGTTGCCAGAGCACGCACTTTTGCCAAAAAGCAGATGCACCTCTAACAATTGTAGACAAAAGAAGGCATGGACACAATGTTGCCGAGGCAACAAGTAGTATTATAGCTGGATGAATGGGCGCGAGTGGAAGAACGGCTTAACTTGTTTTACATTCTTGTCCACAGTGGGTATATGAGCAGCTAACTAGGATGCATAGTAAGAAAATACTCATCGAGGCTCTTTTGTAGTTGGTCACGGTTTATCCACTGCTAGTCAATCTGCTGGAAATGTATATTGCATATGGAGATGTGCTGCTTCACAAGGTGCATGCTAGTTTTATTTTTCTGTGCTTTTGTGTGATCAGCTCTGTCAGATTAAACAAGCACAACTTGTCTTGTGCATTTATTGCAGGTAATGAATCTGATTGGAGATGTTAAGAGGAAAAGTGTCTGTTGTGATGGATGATATGATTGATACAGCAGGTAAGTTATCCCATTTAAGTTGTAGGAAACATAATTCTAAGATTGACCATCTCACAGAGTGGCAGTTGAGCCATGATTTAATACAATGATTAAACGCAGAAACTAAATATTATATAGTTAGTTAATTTTATTTAATAAGGTGTGGATACAAGTCATATGACTCGCAATATAGTTTAAACTTGGAAACATGCTGAAGTGTTCCACATTCATGTTTGACAACTGGGAAAGTAAATTACAACATCTTGTTGCATACCAAAAGTAGCTTCCTTTTGACAATCTTTGCTTCTGAATGAATATCCTAATAAGACTATCACAATTAAATTAGGAACTATTGCCAAAGGAGATGAGATGCTGCATCAAGGAGCAAGAGAAGTCTATGCATGCTGTACACATGCTGTTTAGGTACACTGTTTTTTATGCCCATTCCATAATTTGTCTAGTACTAGGAAGTATGCTAGATTAACTACTGAACCTGCTTTGCTATGGGAAAGGCCCATCACCGCACTATATGCCAAGTTACAGACTTGTTCCATCGAGCTGAGAGTTTGATGGAACTAGAGTCTACACCAGTTCGTGCAAGCAATTCAGAAAGTGCGCAGTGTGCTGGTATAGTCAAACATTGTATGTCGAATCTAAACTACAAATCTGGATGGATACAATATCTTCAATAGAATTCAGTGGTGAAAATTACCAAATCGTTGATGCTATGCAAAATTTGGTTTAAACTCATTTGTGGCTTTAGATTCACGTCATGGAAATGTGAACCCAAAGTGCAAACCTTCAATAGAGATTGGAATAATTATGCTGCCTTGCTGCAATTTCTGTTCATTAGAAAAGGCCGAGATGCAATCATTGAACTCGAATTTGAATCATATGTTTTATTCTGTTATTCCGTGTTAACATGTTTAGCTCTGATTTCTTACAAGTGTTTTCACATCCCCTTTTTAGCCCACCCGCCATCGAGAGATTATCAAGTGGTTTGTTTCAAGAAGTAATCATCACAAACACTATCCCTTCGAAGAAGCATTGAAGACTTTGCCGAGCGAGGCAAGCAACCTACTTTGATCATATTGAGCCCATATTTGCATTACACACTTAAAATTATTTTGCATGCATGAAGTATTGTTTACTAGTATTGCTATGCTAAGTAAATTAGCTGGGGTTTAGCTATGCCTATGTGCTTGATATTGACACCCCCTTTGACATTCTTAAAACCCCTCATTTCTAACTGGAGGACCACATACCCACTGGTCACAAATAAATGTGGGTCATAGGTGCAAGTTTAATAGTGCTTAGCCATGCGAGTCATATAAATCCTAGGACTTGGGAAGAATCTTAGCACATTACCCCAATATGGGACGATGTTGAACATAGTATCTTGGTCTGTCTAGTGTACATCCCTCGCTAGGTGGATACCCTATACACTGTGACGAGAATGGACAAACATCAATCATGGGAAATTATGTACCATCAAGTGGACTCTATACTTGCATTGTACTTGAGAAAACTTTTGTTCGATTGTTCAAGTTGTATAGACCTATCACCAAGAGACCTTCAAGATGCAAAGGCTTGCATCTTCAATTGTACAAACTTCAACTTAGTCGGAGTTTCTCCTCTCTCTCAAGCTTAAGCCTTTCTCTAAACCAAACCTAACCCAAGAAACCCAGCCTAACTATCAAGGATGTGATAGCATGGACTTATGCCGATGTACTTAACTTATGGAATTGCAAGAGGACCCATTAAGCACTAACAATTTCTGATTGGAATGAAGCCCTACATGAGATTGTGATTTTGTGACTCAATCATGTTACACCCTTAAGCTCCCAATGTATGCACCAAGTTGGGTTGCCATACAAAAATGGTTTTTGTCAATTAAAAGATGAGGTAGTTTGATGGTGATGTAGAAGTGATACTGAGGAGATGGTAGTCAAAGATATACGGTGGATTATGAGATTTTAGGGCTAGTAGGTGAGCGTGGCGATTATTATATTGATGGACATATCTTTAATTAATCTTGAAACAATTTAGATTTAGTTTGGTGATTGTTATCTTGAAGCTAATTGCATGGTGGATTATGAGATTTCATGTGGATTTGTTAGGTGATTGTGATCTTGAGGAGATAGTTAAAAATGTTCGGTGCATTATGAGATTCTAGAGCTAGTAGGTGAGCATGATGATTATTATATTGTTGGATAAACATATATTTAATTAATCTACGAACAATTTGGCTTTGGTTAGGTGATTGTGATATTTAACTAAATTTCATGGTGATTATGGGATTTTAGTCTACTACGTGAGCATGGTGATTATTATATTGTTGAATAATGAATCTTCAATTAGTATTACAAGAATGTATTTAGTTAAGTCATTATGGTTTTAACCAAATTTTATGGAGCATTATGAGATTTTAGGTGGATTTAGTTATGTGATTGTGCTCTTGAGGAGATAGTAAAAAATGTTTGGTGGATTATGAGATTTTAGGGCTAGTCGGTGAGCATGATGATTATTCTATTTGTGGATAAATATCTTTTATTAATATTGGAGCAATATAAATTTAGTTCGGTACTTGTGATTTTGAACCAAATTTCATGGAGGATTATGATATCTTAGCCTGGATTTAGTTAGGTGATTGCAGTCTTGAGAAGATAGTCAAAGATGTTCGGTGGATTATGAGATTTTAAGTCTAGTATGAGCATGACTATATTATATTGGTTCATAAACATACCTTCCATTAATCTTGGAACAATTTGGATTTAGTTAGGTGATTGTCATCTTGAAGCAAATTTGATGATGTATTATGAGTTTTTGTGCCTCTACTTAGGTGATTGTGATCTTGAGGAGATAGTCAAAGATTTTTGATGGATTATGAGATTTTAGGTCTGGTATGAGCATGCCTACTATTATATTGGTGAATAAACATATTTTGAATTAATCTTGAATTAATTTGGATTTTTATGTAATTTTGATCTTGAAGCAGATTCGACAATGGATTATGAATTTTTGATGGATTTAATTAGGTGCTTGTGATCTTGAGGAGATAGTCAAAAGTGTTCGGTGGATTATGAGATTTTATGTCTAGTACTTGGGAATGGTGATTATTTTATTGGTGGATAAGCAAATCTTCAATTAATCTTGGAACACTTTAGATTTAGTTAGGTGATTGTGATTTGAACCAACTTTCACAATAGATTATGATATCTTAGCCTAGATTTAATTAGGTGATTGTCATCTTGAGAAGATAGTCAAATATGTTCCATGGATTATGAGATTTTAGATATAGTATGAGCATTTCTACTATTATATGAATAAATAAACATATCTTCAGTTAATCTTGGAACAATTTGGATTTATTTAGGTGATTGTCATCTTGAAGCAAATTTGATTAATTATGAGGTTTTGATGGATTTAGTTAGGTGATTGTGGTCTTGAAGCAAATTTGACGACGGATTATATGTTTTTGATAGATTCAATTATGTGATTGTGATTTTGAGGAGATGTTCAAAAATGTTCGGTGGATAGTCAAATTTTAGGTCTAGTATGTGAGAATGGTGATTATATTGGTGGATAAACAAATCTTCAATTGATTTTGAAACACTATGGATTTAGTTAAGAGTGACAGCTAGATAGACAAGACTCCCAACAAGATGACGATAAAGCGTTAGATCATTAAGCTCCATTAGTAGCACGGAGGTGAACATTGAGCTCCATGGGAGTCTCAACAGTGCGCTCATCAGTAAGAGTAACAAGAGCAAGAAGATCCTGGATTATTAACTTTGAGCAAGAAGAGACCCGAAACTCAAGAATGTAGCAAAGATGGCCAAAATCAGACATAAGAAACTCCTTACTAAGACGTGTCATCACAAAGGTAAAATAATATACCCAGGGTCTTTGCCCGTGATGATCATGTCATCAACATATAGAAGAAGACTCTTACCAAGAGCAGAAAGGTGGACAAACAACGTAGGATCATGAGCACTCGCTGAAAACCAGCAACAACCACCCCAGAGGCAAAACACTCAAACTAGGCACAAGGGGCTTGCTTAAAGACATAGAGAGAGCGATGAAGACAATGAAGCATGTCGTCCGGAGCAGAATACCCAGGTGGTGGTTGCATGTAAACCTCCTCATGCAGCTCACCATTAAGAAAGGCATTCTTAACATCAAGCCGAGACAGACCCGTGGCCAATAGAGGCCACAACAAGAAGTGTGCGAGCAGTGGTCATATGGTTTGCACGAGCAAAAAGTCTCATTGTAATCAGGACTCATAATCTGCTGAAAGCTACGAGCCACAAGACGAGCTTTGTAACGCTCAAGAACCATCAGAGCGAGTCATAACATTGTAGACCCACCAAGTGATGGGACGAACACGAGGAGGAAGAGAAACAATGTCCTACTTGCCGATGTGCTCAAGAGCAGCAATCTCCTCTGCTATTGCAAGGTGCCACTTGGTATGAACAACGTGATGATAAGAGATCGGCTCAAGAACAACAGCCCAACGCTTGGAAGACCAAGGCGGTCAACAGACGAAAGCGAACGAGGAAGCAAGTCATAAGTAGGCCGAGGCAGGGAAGATGGCACATCAGTAGACGCATCCACAACATGCGGATGATGTGTATAAAAGTGAGGAAAAGATGGAAGAATACGATTTGAAATCATCGGGATAAACTAAGGTGATGGAGACAAGGAAGCCACTGGTGATGATGGTGTAGAATCCTGTGATAAATGAGGTGAGGAAATCATAGGAGATGATGGTGTTGGCTCTGCAATAGTCGGAGAAGCAGGAGTAGTATGACGAATGGATAAGGGCTCAACAGGAGTGATAGGAGTGTCGGGAAAATTGTGGAAAGAGTCCACTGAAAAGGTCGAGGAAGATGGACGCGGGTAGTAGGGACGAGACTCATCAAAAGTCATATCCCGAGAAATAGTCATCTTGTGACCAACATGATCCCAATAGCGATATCCCTTATGCTCATAGTGGTATCCTAAGAAGACACACACAAGGGACTGAGCAGTCAGTTTGGTGCGTTCACGTGGGGCAAGGACATAGCAAACACAACCAAACATTTGAAGCGTTGAATAATCAGGAAATGATCAAAGTCGTGCCACCCTGCAGAGCAGTGGATTGTCGAAGGTTGATGAGATAGATGGAAGTGGAGACAGACTTGGCCCAAAAGTGCGAGGAAAGAGAGGCAATGACCATCAACGGACGAGCCGTCCCAAGAAGGTGACGATGCTTGCACTCAGTCATGCCATTCTGAGCATGTGCACCTGGATAAGAGAACCGAATGCAAGAGTACCCTGCTCAGCAAGGATTCCACGCAACAGCTTGGGATATATACCTCCCACCATAGTCATCACAGAACACACAAATAGGCGTAGAGAACTGAGTATGAACCATGGCAGCAAAACGCTTATAGATAAGACCTCACTACGAGAAGAAATAAAGTATATCCAGGTGTGTCGAGAGAAGTCACTAGTGATGACCTCCTTTCGAGGCAAAGGGAGATGGACCCCTGACATAAGAGTGAACAAGGTCAAAAGGACGCCGAGACACTGTCTCGTTATGAGTAAGGTAATTGGACATGTTTACATAGCCAACAACCTTGACGGTTTAGAGACATCGTCGAAGACGGATCCAAGAAGGCCACGTCAAACTAAGGATGAGAGATCACAAGTGACCCAAGGCGATGATGCCACTACTGAAAATAACTGGTAGACAAGGCAATAGAGGCAGAGACTGGCGGCAGTGGCAATAGAGGGACTTGATCCTGCATCCCACGTGCCCCGATCCGGATTGGTGTTCTTCTCCTGTTTGCGGCTTGTGGTTTAGAGACATTTTTACATAGCCGACAACCTTGACGGTTTAGAGACATCGTCGGAGACGGATCCAAGAAGACCATGTCAAACTAAGGATGAGAGATCACAAGTGGCCCAAGGCGATGATGCTACTACTGAAAATAATTGGTAGACAAGGCAACAGAGGCAGAGACTGGCGGCGGTGGCAGCAGAGGGACTTGATCTAGCATCCCACGTGCCTGTGCACTCTCCGTACCCTTCCGATCCGGATTGGTGTTCTTCTCCTGTTTGCAGGTTGTGGGTCACGCACTTGATTAAGCACCCCAGGTTCTACTGTGCGCCCTTGGCCCCGGCTTTAGGTAGCGCCTTGTCCTCGGCTCGCCGTGCATAATCCAGGTACGCGTCGACTGTCCGAGCTCCTGCTCACCATTGGTGGTGCTCGAGCGTGTGGTTATGGTGTCGCACAACAAGGGAACACGGGATGTGGGATTGAGACAGCACCCATAGCAACCCGCAGCAAGGCAAAGGATGCCCATCTAGACTGGCAGGGAATGAAGGTGGACACAAAGGTGGATGTTGACTTCATAGAAGTCTCAATAGTGCGCTCATCGGTAAGAGCAGCACGAGCAAGAAGATCTCAAGGAAGTACCAAAGCGAACCAAGACAGGTGGATTATGAGATTTTAAGTATAGTATATGAGCTTGGCTATATTATATTGGTTGATACATATATCTTCCGTTAATCTTGGGACAATATGGATTTAGTTAGGTGATTGTCATCTTGAAGCAAATTTGGCGATGGATTATGAGTTTTTGGTGGATCTACTTAGGTGATTGTGATCTTGTGCGACAGTCAAAGATGTTCAGTGGATTATGAGATTTTAGGTCTATTATGAGCATGACTACTATTATATTAGTGGATACATATATCTTCAATTAAAATCTTGAAATAATTTGGATTTAGTTGCGTGACTTTAATCTTGAAGCAAATTTGACGATGGATTATGAGTTTTTAATAGATTTAATTAGGTGATTGTGATCTTGAGGAGATATTCTAAAATGTTTGGTGGATAATGAGATTTTAGGTCTAGTACGTGAGAATGGTGATTATTATATTGGTGGATAAACATACCTTCAATTAATATTGGAACACTTTGGGTTTAGTTAGGTAATTGTGATTTTTAAACCAAATTTCATGATGGATTATGATATCTTAGGTGATTGTCATATTGAGAAGATAGTCAAAGATGTTCCATGGATTATGAGATTTTTGATATAGTATAAGCATGTCTACTATTATATGAATAAATAAACATATCTTCAGTTAATCTTGGAAGAATTTGGATTTATTTAGGTGATTGTCACCTTGAAGCAAAATGATGGATTATGGGATCTTGATGGATTTAGTTAGGTGATTGTGATCTTGAATAGATAGACAAAGATTCGGTGGATTTTGAGGTTTTGGGACTAATATAAGCATGACTACTACTATATTTGTTGATGAACATAATTTTAACTAATCTTGAATTTTTTGGATTTAGTTAGGTGATTGTGATCTTGAAGCAAATTTGATGACGGTTTGAGTTTTTGATAGTACATGGTTGTGATTTTGAGGCAGGGATGGCAGTTTTACCCATGGGTATGGGTATACGTGGGTACCCTACCCCAAAACAACGGGCATGGGCAAGAGTGCAAGACTTGGCAAAATTTTGTACCCATGAGTAATGGGTATCCATACCCGCAAAATATATGGGTAGGGCATGGATATTAGATTGCGCCCATGGGTAACCCATTGGATACCCAGAAAAAAATAATAAATAAAAATAACTCCTATGACATGTGGGGCCAACATCCAACTCCTATGGCCCAACTCTCAATCCCTCATCCCCTAAACCAACCATAGCTCATAGGCTCGCAACAACCAGCTTGCACTCCTATGTCCTATGTGACTCCTCGAAATGATGAAATCTCGACTGATCACCAACGCACACTTGGCCAATTCTTGAAATAGCAATCCCCAGTTTTTGCTGCCGCCTCCCACTATGTCGGGCTTCCACCAACCGCTTATCGTACTCCCTTATGCTTAGTCAAGTGAGGATTCCATTCGAAGTAACGTAACAGGAGCACCATCTTCAAAACTTCTCGGGATCCGGAGTTTTTCGATAAAAGGTCCCATCCTTCAATATCATGATTGGGTCAACCAGGCCAGATCATAAGTGAAATAGTTTGATCGGGTCGACCAGGTCAGGCCCGATCATGAGTGAATAGAAAATCAAAAACGTACATAGCTGTTCCAGCGGAAATACTTTGTTTAATTCTACCACTTCTACTAGGAGTAGCCTTTTTAGTGCTAGCTGAACGTAAAGTAATGGCTTTTGTGCAACGCCGAAAGGGTCCTGATGTAGTGGGATCGTTCAGATTGTTACAACCTCTAGCAGATGGTTTGAAAGAATTGGCCGCCCACCTGAGGAGGTCGCATCGGTACTAGACAGATCGCCCATTGAATTTTACACTCATTTCACTACTTAAAAATTTAAATGCTCTATGTTGTACCCATTGGGTATAGGGTATTCGATGGGTATGGGCATGGGTGTCAATTTGTGCCCATGGGTACTGAAATGGGTGGGTATAGACAGTTTCTATGGGTATGGGTTTGGGTAGGAGGCTGTACCCACCCATACCCTACCCATTGTCATCCCTAACTTGAAAAAATTGTCGAAATGTTCGGTGGATTATGGGATTTTAGGTCTAGTACATTAGAATGGTGGTTATTTTGGTGTATAAATAGATTTTCAATTAATTTTGGAACAATTTGGATTTAGTTAAGAGATGGTCAAAGTTGCTTGGTGGATTTAGTTTGGTGATTGTGATCTTTAGGAGATTGTGAAAGATGTTCGGTGGATTATGAGATTTTAAGTCTATAATGAGCATGGCTATACTATATTGGTGGATAAACATATCTTCCGTTAATTTTAGAACAATTTGGATTTAGTTAGGTGATGGTCACCTTGATGCAAATTTGACAATGGATTATGAGTTTTTGGTGGATCTACTTATTAGGTGATTGTGATAATATGGAGATAGTCAAAGATGTTCGGTGGATTATGAAATTTTGGGTCTAGTATGAGCATGAATACTATTATATTGGTGGATAAACATATTTTCAATTAATCTAGAGATAATTTGAATTTAGGTAGGTGATTGTGATCTTAAAGCAAATTTACTAGTGGTTTTAGTTAGGCGATTGTGATCTTGAGGAGATAGTCAAATATGTTTGCTGGATTATGAGATTTTTGGTCTAGTATGAGCATGCCTAATATTATGTTGGTGGATAAACAATCATTAATTAATGTTGAAAGAACTTCGATTTAGTTAGGTGTTTATCTTGAAACAAATTTGGTGATGGTTTATGAGTTTTTACTGGATTTAGTTAGGTCACTTTGATTTTGAGGAGATAGTCAAAGATGTTCAGTGGATTATGAGATTTTAGGGTTAGTATGAGCATGACTACTTTTATGTTGGTGATAAACATATCTTCAATTAATCTTGAAACAACTTGGATTTAGTTAGGTGATTATCATTTTCAAGCAAATTTGATGATGGTTATGAGTTTTTAGTGGATTTAGTTAGGTCATTGTGGTTTTGAGAAGATAGTCAAAGATGTTTAGTGGATTATGTGTTTTTGGTGGATTTAGTTCGGTGATTGTGATCTTGAGGAAATGGTTAATGATGCTCGGTGGCTTATGAGATTTTAAGTCTAGCAGGAGCATGGCTATATTATATTGGTTGATTAACATATCTTCCGTTAATCTTGGAACAATCTGGATTTAGTTAGGTGATTGTCATCTTGTAGCAAATTTGATGATGTATTATTAGTTTTTGATGGATCCACTTAGGCGATTGTGATCTTGAGGAGATAGTCAAAAGATGTTCCGTGGATTATGAGATTTTTAGGTCTAGTATGAGCATGACTACTATTATATTGGTGGATAAACATATTTTCAATTAATCTTGGAATAATTAGGATTTAGTCATGTGATTTTGATTTTGAAACAAATTTGACGATGGATTATGAGTTTTTGATGGATTTAATTAGGTGATTGTGATCTTGAGGAGAGATTGAAAAATGTTTGGTGGATTATGAGATTTTAGGTCTAGTACGTGAGAACGGTGATTATTATATTGGTGGATAAACAGATCTTCAATTAATCTTGGAGCATTTTGGATTTAGTTAGGTGATTGTGATTTTTAAACCAAATTTCATGATGGATTATGATACCTTAGCCTGGATTCAGTTAGGTGATTCTCATCACGAGAAGATAGTCAAAGTTGCTCCATGAATTATGAGATTTTAGATATAATATAAGCATGTCTACATTATATGAATAAATGAACATATCTAGTTAATCTTGGTACAATTTGGATTTATTTAGGTGATTGTCATCTTGAAGCAAATTTGATGATGGATTATGAGGTTTTGATGGATTTAGTTAGGTGATTGTGATCTCGAGTAGATAGACAAAGATGTTTGATGGATTATGAGGTTTTAGGACTAGTATGAGCATGACTACTACTATATTGGTTGATAAACATATTTTCAATTAATCTTGAATTTCTGGATTTAGTAAGGTGATTGTCATCTTGAAGCAAATTTGACGATGAGTTTTTGATGGATTCAAGTACGTGGTTGTGGTTTTGAGGAGATGGTCAAAAATGTTTGGTGGATTATGAGATTTCAGGTCTAGTATATGAGAATGGTGATTATGTTGGTGGATAAACATATTTTCAATTAATTGGAACACTTTGGATTTAGTTAAGAGATAGTCAAAGATGTGTGGTGGATTATGAGTTTTTGGTGGATTTAGTTTGATGATTATGATCTTTAGGAGATAGTTAAACATGTTCGATGGATTATGAAATTATCAGTCTAGTATGAGCATGGCTATATTATATTGGTTGATAAACACATCTTTCGTTATTCTTGGAACAATTTGGATTTAGTTAGGTGCTTGTCATCTTGAAGCAAATTTGACGATGGATTATGAGTTTTTGGTGGATCTACTTAGGTGATTCTGATCCTGAGGAGATAGTCAAAGATGTTAGGTGGATTATGAGATTTTAGGTCTAGTATGAGCATGACTACTGTTATATTGGTGGATAAACATATTTTCAATTAATCTTGAAATAATTTGGATTTAGTTATGTGATTTTGATCTTGAAGCAAAGTTTATGATGGATTATGAGTTTTTGATCGATTTAATTAGTTGATTGTGATCTTGAGGAGATAGTAAAAAATGTTCGGTGGATTATGAGATTTGATTATTCTGTTGGAGGATAAACAGTTTTTGAGATTTAATTTAATTAATCCTGGAACCATTTGGATTTAGTTAGGTGATTGTCATCTCAAACCCAATTTCATGGTGGATTATGAGATTTTAGATTTAATACGTGTGAATGGTGAATATTATATTGGTGGATAAACATATCTCTAGTTAATCTTGGAACACTTTGATTTAGTTAGGACATTGTGATCTTTAAGCAAATTTGTTAGTGAATTACTCCCTCCGTCCCAAAATAAATGACTTAAGTTTGTACTAACTTTGTACTAGAGGGAGTATGATATTTTAGGTGGATTTAGTTACGTGATTGTGATCTTGGGGAGATAGTTAACGATGGTCGATGGATTATGACCTTTTAGGTCTAGTGTGAGCATGACTACTATTATGTTGGTAGATAAACATATATTCAATTAATTTGGATTTAGCTAGGTGATTGATCTTGAAGCAAATTTGACGATGGATTATAAGTTTTTGGTGGATTTAGTTAGGTGATTGTGGTCTTGAGGAGCTGTATAAAATATTTGGTGGACTATGAGATTGTAGGTCTAGCACGTGAGCAATGTGATTATTATATTGATGGATAAACAAATCTTCAATTAATCTTGGAACACAAAATTTTACGTTGATTTAGGTAGGTGGATTATGAGTTTTTAGGGTTAAAGGATGAGCATGATGATTATTATATTATTGGATAAACACATATTTAGTTAAATCTTGGAACAATTTAGAGTTTATTAGGTGATTGTGATCTTCAACTAAATTTCATGGTGGATTATAAGATTATTGGTGGATTTAGTTAGGTGAAGCACGTGAGTAATGTGATTATTATATTGATGGATAAACAAATCTTCAATTAATCTTGGAACACTTTGGATTTAGTTAGGTGATTGTGTTCGGTTGATTATGAGATTTTAGGTCTAGTACATGAGCATGGTGATCATTATATTGGTGGATATACAGATTATTCAATTAATTTTGGAACACATTAGATTTAGTTATGTGATTGTGATCGTGAAGCAGATTTATCAGTGAATTATGAGATTTTAGGTAGATTTAGTTAGGTGATTGTGATCTTGAGAAGATAGTCAAAGATGTTCGGGAGATTATGAGATCTTAGGCCTATTAGGTGAGCATGGTGATTATTATATTATCGAATAAACAAATCTTCAAGGAATTTTGCAACAATTTATATTTAGTTAGGTGCTTGTGATCTTGAACAAAAATGCACGGTGAATTACAAAATTTTACGTTGATTTAGGTAGGTGATTATAATCTTGAGAAGATGTTAGGTGGATTATGAGTTTTTAAGGTTAAAGGATGAGCATGATGATTATTATATTATTGGATAAACACATATTTAGTTAAATCTTGGAACAATTTAGAGTTTATTAGGTGATTGTGATCTTTAACTAAATTTCATGGTGGATTATAAGATTATTGGTGGATTTAGTTAGGTGATTGTGCTATTGAGTAGACACTCAAAGATGTTTGATGGATTATGAGATTTTAGGCTAGTAAGTGAGCATGACTATTATTCTATTGGTGGATAAACAGATCTTTAACTAATCTTGGAGCAATTTTGATTTAGTTACATGATTGTGATCTTGAACCAATTTCACAATGGATTATGAGATTTTAGATGGATTTAGTTAGGTAATTGTGGTCTTGAGGAGATGGTCAAAGATGTTTGGTGTATTATGTGATTTTAGGTATAGTATGGGCATGCCTACTTTTATATTGGTGGATTAACATATATTCAATTAATCTTGGAAGAATTTGGATTTACTTATGTGATTGTGATCTTGAAGCAAATTTGACGATGGATTATGAGTTTTTGGTGGATTTAGTTTGTCGATTGTCATCTTGAGGAGATAGTTAAAGATCTTCGATGGATTATGAGATTTTAAGTCTAGTATGAGCATGGCTATATTATATTGGTGGATAAACATATATTTCGCTAATCTTGAAACAATTTGGATTCAGTTAGGTGATTGTCATCTTGAAGCAAATTTGACGTTGGATTATGAGTTTTTGGTGGATCTACTTAAGTGATTGTGATTTTGAGGAGATAGTCAAAGATGTTCGGTGGATTATGAGATTTTAGGTCTAGTATGAGCATGACTATTATTATATTGGTGGATAAACATATTTTTAATTAATCTTGAAATAATTTGGATTTAGTTAGGTGATTTTGATCTTGAAGCAAAGTTTATGATGGATTATGAGTTTTTGATCGATTTAATTAGTTGATTGTGATCTTGAGGAGATAGTAAAAAATGTTTGGTGGATTGTGAGATTTGATTATTTTATTAGTGGATAAACAGATTTTTAATTATTTTTGAGGAATTTGGATTTAGTTAGGTGATTATGATCTTGAACCCAATTTTACGATGGATTATGAGATTTTAGCTGGATCAGTTAGGTGATTGTGGGCTTGAGGAGATAGTCAAAGATGTTTGGTGGAGTATGAGATTTTAGGTCCACCTAGTTTCAATGGATATGCTGCCGACCTTCGGCACGGCTGGTTTCGAATGCGCCGAGGGCTTGGAGTATCACAACAGATTCTTGTACATTCTTACTACAGATACGATTAACATGAGAGATAAACCAACTCCGAATCTGAAGAGCAATGGATGTCGAATCATCAACTAGCTCCGGCCTGTAGCTTGTTCAGCACCATAAGACAATCTGAAGCCAGAATCATCACTCGCCAGTAGCCTTCTGGTAGAGCAAAATGCAAAGTCAGAGGGCATCAAGCAAAACAAGGCCCGGAGTATATACTGCAGCATCCTAGTGAGGCATGACGCTGCTGGAAGGTCCTGTATTGAGAACACGATACAACATTATGTGAAGTCCAAGGCTGATTGGTGGACAAATGTCGTGAGCATATCCGGCGTGGTGCTACAGTTGACAAGACTGTCTGCCGCCAAAATCTTGGAAGGTTAACTCATTTGTGGCTGAAGGCAGAACAAGTGAGACAACACAACTACTTGAAAGATGGGTCATATGTGACACCTGAAGAAGCAGGTTCTGTTTATCCAACTATTTCCCGTGCACATCTTTGGCACAAGGTCCATGAAAATGTTGCTATGAATCTTTGACAAGTTCTGGTTCAGGAGGATGTGCTGGAGATTGAGACAGTACAGAAGGAGACAATACATCCAAGGAAGAGTTGCAAGATGAACAGTTCATGTGCAGATGTTGTTTTTGCTGCACATAGGGGCAGATGTCCAAACCAAGCTTAGTTTCTGAGTCAAAGGATGTCTTCGATC
The DNA here is from genome assembly GCF_003073215.2 of Triticum urartu. Classification (NCBI taxonomy): domain Eukaryota; kingdom Viridiplantae; phylum Streptophyta; class Magnoliopsida; order Poales; family Poaceae; genus Triticum; species Triticum urartu. The sequence continues at coordinate 725,923,361 of NC_053023.1, forward strand.
AGAAAGCCAGTAACAAGCACTGGATTCATGTGCAACCAAGATGGGGAGATTACGATTCACATGACATAGAATGTTACGCAAGAGCAAAATTTATGGACTACATGACAGATAATTTGTCCATCTACCGTTCTCCGACTGGTATGATTTTGAGTGTCCATCGACTGCCAATTTCTTGCCTTGCCGAGTCTTCTGTGCTTAATGTTGATTAATATTTCTTGCAGGGGTGATGATTGGACTTGATCTAGCTTATAATTTACACTCTGCTTTTGGTAATTGGTTCCCCGGGTTAAAGCCCCTCCTTCAGCAAGCAATGAACAAGATCGATGGTAATAACCATGCTAACTGTAACAAATCTAGATATCTCTGTTGTAGTAAAAAAATGTCTTATTTAATACAGTAAATGACATGCTAGTTTATTTTCTCTTTTGACAGTCAAATCATGTTCTGTATGTGCTGAGGGAGAGAATAGGAAAGGGTCTTCAGTTGTATTCTGAACCCACCACCCACCAAGCCATATCTGTCTTCACAGAACTACGGCACGGAGAGATATTCAGCAATCAAATCATATGGTTTGTGGATGACACAGATGTCTATCGAGGAGTTACCATTCACAAAACCGAGGGTAACTTGACGGCCAAACCAATCAATGGTGCTATCTTTATTTTCAATCCAAGAACTGGTGAACCAACTATTTCTGAAGGTTTGTTCCCTTTGTTTTGCTTTTAGCTCTAGTTTTCTTGCAATTATGACGTACTGCGCAGTATCACAACTTGGAAGACTTGAATGAAAATGCATTATAATCTGCAGGTCATCCACACAAGTGTATGGGCAGGAAAAAACCGTCGAGGGCAGGACAAAGCTAATTATTGTGGCAAGGAAGGGTATGTTGGATCCCTTGGAAGTCAAAGCAAATTATTGTGACAAGGAAGGGTATGAGCAAGCAGCATTTGCATCGAAGACAGATTTGCGTGTCAGGGCCATCTCTGCTATGAACCTGTATCTCCGGGTCAACCACATTTATGTTAACTCGGATGATATAAAGGTCAGAGGAGCAATTTATGTTCTTCGATTTACCCATAAAATCGCCAAATAACAATGGTCAAATGGCTACTGACTGTGTGTATATTCTGTCTACAGGGGACTGGCTATACTTACATCACGCCAAAGAATATATTGAAGAATTTGATATGCATAGCAGATCTACGGACACAGGTTGCAGGTTTCCTGTATGGGCTGAGTCCACAGGATAATCCTCAAGTCAAGGAGATGAGATTATCCATTCCGCCACAGCATGGAAGTCACCAAATGGTGAATTTGCCAGCGAATCTCCCAGAGCACGAGTTCCTTGCTGACTTGGAGCCATTGGGAGCCAGCCGAATGAAGCTCCTCAGGTTTGTCTCGTACCATTTATATCTTCAAATGTAACCTTGTGATTCTTATCCAAAATCAAAATTAAGTACTCCCTCCAATCCATATTAATTGTCGCCGATTTAGTTCAAATGTCCAAGGAGTAGCTGAATTTGAGCGCACAATTCTGTAATTCCTGATCAAGCAGATTTATACCTTTCCCTGAGTGGCTAATTGTCTCTCCTTGGACATTTGAATTCTGATGAATGTGAATATTAAAATGCATGTTATAAAAAAAATTAATCTTTCCAACTCACACTGCACTGTACATACAAATTTATTATTGTTGGTTCTTTTGTTTCTTGCACATTTTACAAGTGATTATTTCTTTGCCTGGGATAGTTTCAGTGCCGAATTGTTGGTTCTGTTGTTTTTGGCACATTCTGGTAGTATAGTCCATTTTTGCCTGTGAGCCAGTGTCTGTACTGAACCGTATTCTGTAGTTTCTTGCACATTCTGTTGTTTCTTTCTTGCACACAGAGTCTCATATACTGAACTGTTCGTTCTGTTGTTCCTTGCAGGATTTGGCATGACATGCTAAAATTTTGGAGAAGAACAAGGCGTGGCATGGTGAAAAGTGCATCATTTTGCCCCGCCGGTGAACATCGTGGTCAGTGGTTATGTTTGCGAGAAGAAAAAAACCTATCGTGGTCAGTGGTCATCACATCGTCAAGTGGATGTTTTCTTGGTGTTATCATCCTTGTCTCGTTGATTCTTTATGATTTGAGCTTCTTTGTTGAAGCTTAATGTGTTATTTTCATCTGGTTGCTCCTCTTCTTAAGATTGGAGCACTGATCTTATGCACAACCCTTCACGACAGTTCCGAGCCTCTTTGCGTGCGCACGTCCCATGGAAACCGACACCTGACAGCAATAGCAGTGGATGTTTCTTCTTCCTTGTGACTAGAGTTGTTTTGACAGTAACTTGGATTATGAGGTAATGAAGATTGTTTCACATTACTATATATCTTGTGGATACTTTAATCGCCTCAAAGCATTGGTTTGTCGATATATTACTGTTAGGCATGCAAATGTACCAGATTAAGTAAGGGAAAGGAAGGCAACTTACCTCAAAATTATGCTGAAAATTCTGTTTTGGTCCCAAGCAAAACGTTGTAAAAAAATGCAGTAGCAGTTGCGGGCATGTCAAACAAGTGATTTGATTTGATTTGCATCAAAGGACTGAAAGGAATTTTTCCTTGAGAACTTGGAATAGTGATGGTAACTGAGAATTATATCACGCTAAAAAACTAAGAATTATATCAGTAATTGTTACTGTCCTGGGATGATAAGCAGTTGCACTGTCGCCTCAGCTATTGTTTTTGTTTCCGTGGAGCATTTTAATATTCACATTCACATTCAGAATTCAGATATAAAATTATGCTGCGGAGACTGTATTCTCAGTTTCTGAATGCAAGCAGTGTAGCTAGCCCACCGAAATCTAGAGGCAGCCAATCTGCTACTTTTACAATTTGTGTCTATTAATAGTTTATGTTATTATGTGACCTGATTTCATGGAGGGAACGAGGATTGCTTTATTTCCTAACAAATAGTAACAATTACAGTGAGCTTTTTGTGTGTTGTCCAGGCACAGGCATCATTAGGCCAGCAGTCTGAAGGTAGAGGAAGGTGCATAGCAGCACATGATCCGTCCTGTACCAGCAATGGAGAGGAAATCTATAGCAATGGAAGAGAGGAGATTTAGTGTACTACCATCCATCCATGGGATCCATCCAATGCTACCATTGTGTTGTGTAATGAGTCAATATTTCAGTATCATCCTCACACACAAAAAGATGCTTCAGTATTATATTACGTTGTAATAGTTTTTTTTTAACAACAAAAGGCGCTCGAAGCGCCAAATTCATTTCAGCTCAGAAACAGTGTACAACGTGAATTACAAACGCCTGAACCTGAAAATTTGAGAGAAGAGACACCACAGGACAGGAACTATGTCTATGAGCTGAAGCGAAGCAACAAACTTGAGGTTCAACCCTAGAATGAAGAACCTGATGAGCTACATTGTGTGCTATGCCATTAATTTCCCTAGAAATGTGAAACACTCGAGGTTGTAAGCTGTTAGCATGCTTGAAGAAATCAGCCAAAGGCTTCCTGATGCTCCAAGGGGTGGTAGATTCCACAATCTTGCCGATAGCAGCCACCAAAGATAAAGAGAGGCAATCCATGAGAAAGGTTGGCTGAAGAATATTGAGCTTATTAGCCACTTGAGCTGCAAAAGAAAGAGCCAGAGCTTCTGCATGTAGAGGAGAAGTAGTGGGAGGAGCTGATGCTTGAATTTGCACATTGATTTCAAAACGATCTTGAGGCAAAACAAGATAGACCCCTATTCCAGTAGCAACTGCTCCCTGTAATAGACCAGGAACTTTTGAACTTCTGGAAGTAGCGTCAGAAAACATTTTGGTCCCTGTAATGAGCAAATCCGACTTAAGAGTTCGACCCTGCGTAGGAAGATGATCAGGAGGACAAAGAACTTGTGGCATCACCTGCATCTTAGAGAAATGAGGCAAGTCATTATAAGAATCAGAGGACAAGGCCATAGTAGCAATGTGCACATGATGAGGAAGAGCGTTTTTCCTGTCAAAAAGAAAATCATTTCTAGCCTTCCAAAGACACCATAAGAAATTAAGAATGTTAGAGATAGAACCATTAGGATGTCCCATTTGAAGCAAGGCAATAAGGATAGAATGCATGGAAGTATGACCTTGGATTAAAACATCAGACCTAATAAACCAAGGATAGTCAAACCAAGCAGCACGAGCAAAGGGACAAAGAAAAAATAAATGGGATTCATCCTCCTGATGGCCACACCTACAACAGTTTTTAGATATATGAACAGAGAGTCGACTAGCTCGCAAACCTGTAGGCAATGCCCTTCTAAGAAGCCTCCACGCAAAAGTTTGTACCCTAGGCAAAACCTGTTTTTGTTTCCAAACCATCTTGAGAAGATTCTTCAATTCCAAAGAAAGAACAGAAGGAGCATTTCTGGTAACTGCATGAATGTCCTGCAAACAAAGCTTATAAGCAGATTTGGAAGAACAAATGCCATTCGGAGTGAGATCCCAACAAAGCAAGTCTGGACCATCATCATTGATAATATCAGTTTGGAGAATAATTGAGGCCATAGGTTGCTGGAAAAGTAAATGAACAAGCTCATTATTCCAAATTTTTTGTCCAGGGAGCCAAAGATCTTTAACTAAAGAAGGATATCTAAAGCCCGGTTCTTGAATAATGAGATGTTCATGAATGGAAGTCCAAAGGGAGCACCAAGGTGTGCTCCAAATAGAGATATTACCTTGAGTTAATTGGTAAAAAGAATGAGCTTTCAATTTAGGAATCATTTTTAATACCAAAGCCCAAAAAGCAGATTTAGGAGCAGAAGAATGAGCAACCCAGATGGAGGAGTCATGAAAATATTTAGCCTTAAGAACTAAATACAGCTGAGAAAAGGGGATTTAGCAATTCTCCAAGCAGCTGCAAGAACAAGACTCTCATTGATAGCCTTCAAATTTCTTATGCCCAGTCCACCTTCTTCTTTAGAATTGCATATGTCTTTTCATGCACAAAGACAAAGACTCCTTGAAGAATCATTCTCCCTAACACCTGTCCACCAGAAATTTCTAATGACAGCAGTGAGCTTTGCAATAAACTTCTTTGTGAACAAGATGTTAGCCATATAATAAACAGGAATAGCAGAGAAAACAGAGCAAATCAATTCAAGCCTCGCAGCATGAGAAAGCATATTGGCTTTGTAAGCAGGCAATTTATTCATAAATTTATCAAGAACAAAGTTATAGGCGGCAGTTCTATTTTTAGCAGGAAGAATAAGCGGATGACCAAGATGAGTGAAATTGGTATCCATGGAGGAAACAGGAAAAACTTGCTTAATCTCCTGCCTTGTAGGTTGACTAACTCGAGAACTAAAGAGAATGGCAGATTTGGCCCAGTTTGGAGTTTGACCTGAAATAGAACAAAAGTGGTGAATGAGCTGAGCCATAGCAGTGGCTTCCTAAATAGTGGCTTGACCACAAACCAACAAATCATCTGCAAACAACAGAGAATGAATAGAAGGGCAATTTGGTCCAAGCGTTTAGTAGTAGGCATCGCACTAAACCCACATATCCCACTTAATAATATGTTGGTTTTGACAGGCATCCCATGCCAGAGACCTGACATCGCCTGAGAGGCGGCGAGCGGAGAAGGCTGCGAAGGGGCTGAGGACGGTCATGTACCTCAGCTGATGGGGCCCAAATTAGGAGCACTAGTAGCTGGGGTGTTGAGTTCGTTGCAGCTTATGCTTATGTTATGTGACAATCCCCATGTGATCGGTTGTAAACATACCATGATGATGACAATGATGAAAATTTCTGCTATGAGTTTACATCACCCTCCTTGTTCATGTGCTTATGTGACTAGTTTCCGGACAAAAGGCCAAAGGCCACAATCTTTATCAAGAGAGGAAGAAAGTTGAGTTACACAGAGAGAGTAACCCAGCAAAGCAAGCAGAGAGGCATACAGAGAAAACAGAGCAGCTTCGGCTACGTGCACAAAAAGGATGGAGCAGGGGGGAAACAGAAAAGGAGTTTGATCTCAGTGATACACCCGGCTGCCCTCCAACATCTCACTCACATCTTCTCTGATCATTCCGAACACCTCCAGGTCGCTGCAAATGGCGGCCGTTAGAGATGTCGGTGTTGTGTTCCTTCCAGCCAAATTCTTCTTTTCTGATTACTATTTTCATGGAGTCGACCTGCTGGATCTGTATCTGTGGCTCGAGTCGGCCGGCTGTGCATGCGATGAGATCGTTAGTGGCGAACCTGTTATGAATTTCGTTGATCTGCACTCTGCTGAATGGACGGCACGATACAAAGTTCAACTAAAAGCTTGATCAGAGTGGTGTCATTTACTAAGACCACATTCATAAGTTAAGTATAAACGTTTTTTTTTCTGATCAAAGTGATGACAGAGTGGGACACAGAGTGGAACGCTGACACGAAGAAGCAGACCGTCATGGCCGGCTGGTATCGTGGAAACCATGGCCTACGGATCTGGTTTCCCTGCCCGTCCGCGTCTGCCCGATAGCATGTGGCCAGAAGGTGTAGTTAGCCTTCCCAAAACAGAGAGAAGATTGTTAGTGTTTAATCATCACTTGCCGATCCCAAAACAGGGAGAAGATTCGGGCTGGACTGAATGAACAACTCTAGGTTGGCAGATCTGCATGATGCAGAGACTATTCCCAGCAAGTGGATAACACACTGGCTTCCGCACAGTGACAAGCTGACAGCAGCGCATAACTTGTTGCACGCCGCAATTCACAGCCTCGGCTGGCGTCCGACAGCAACCTGAGGCGCCAAGCTAGCTAGGCACCCGGTTTCCGCCCACGAGGCCACGCCTAGTCCACAAACCACGCGCGCGCTCGTACGAGGCAGCTTGCTAGCGACGGCCGGTTACCCATGCCAACATCGGCATCTCCCTGGTGATCTCCTATGAAACTACCGTGAGGTGCACCACCATTTGGCAAGCAGCCGAGCAAACTTACACACACAGCAACGAACGAAACACTCACTCGAGCTCGGCTATACCTGGAATCGTGCAATTAGTCAGATGGCGAGCGGCAACGGGAAGGTTACGTTCTCGTCCTAGGCGGCGGCGATGAGCGTGGGTGTGGGCACGGTGGAGGCGCTCAAGGAGCGGCACGCCGGGCTGTGCCGCTGGAATTACCACGCGCTCCCGTGCGTCCAACAGCGCTTCGGTAGTACTAATGCGGCCGCCGGGAACGGCGCCTGCACCAAGGGCAAGGTGCCGCTCGCTGCCGGCGGGGCGGCGGCGAGGAGGAAGGCGAGGCAGGAGCAGGAGGAGGAGCTCCGGACTGTCATGTACCTCAGCAACTGGGGACCCAACAACTAACTAGCTGACTAGTCATCGGTCACGGCCCTTTAGATCTTTTTAGAGCATCTCTAGCACATCCGTATAAGTGATCAAATATATAAAATAATCATTTTTTATAATTTCAGTAAAAAAACGAGTCTGAATAGATTCCTTAAAATCCTTCGATTCTTAAAAAAATTTAAGGGACTCTGTAAACGCGAATGCGAAACCTTTGTATATACAGTTTTGAGGACAACTTTAACAGGCCCTGCATATTGATCAACATTGACGGTTGAGGAATCTTTGCTTCCGCCAACGTCATGAAACTCGCCGCGGCCGTCCGCCGCCCGGCCACCGCGCTCGCCCGCACGCTGTCGGATAGCCGGCCGCTGTGCTCCCCGTGGCTCCGCGGCTCTCGAACGGAGCTAGCTAGCTCAATCCATTGGAACAGCTAGCAGCTTAATGGATTCGAAGAGCTAGCTAGCTAGCTCGATGCGCCGGCAGTTTGATCCGGCCGCCCTGGCCTCCGTCTGCGCCGCGCTCGTCTCACGTTTTTTCTCGTCTGTTTATCTGCCGGATTGACACGAAAAAGAGGACGATTAAAAAAAGAGCTAGCTGGTCTATTTGATATATTTAAAGAATATTTTTTACGGGTTGATTATACGAGCTCTGAGTCTGTCTTTGCCCACGCCGGTCTGTATATATCTTTTTCCGCGAACTATAAAAGACTTATGGAGGTCGATATTTTGTGAAGTCTGTTAAAGATGCTCTTAGAAGATGGCCGGATTGGTTTGCGCTAGCCGCACCACTTCATGTGGCTGGATGATGTGAACTCAGCTCAGTATGCACGCTGACTCTCGAGCTCGTGCAAGACACGGTACTTTACGAGAGTGGCGTTTTGGCGTACGAAACTGCTCTATGAACGACAAAACATGGACAATATGTGGACGACAATAAATCTAACGGCCGTTGCACCGCTGTGGACATGCATGTGTGTGGCCAGATTATCACTGTCGTTTATGAGTCGTCTGAGTTTGTCGTCCGTATAGCAATGTTCTTTGGCATATGGGAGCGCATGCTCCAGTTTTTAAAATGTGTGTTAAGCATATTTTGAAATGTTAAAAAATTCCAAACAAAAACTTGATGCGTACATCTGAATATTGTACATGCTCACAAAGTTGTTTCGCGAAAAACAGACAAATTATATGTCGCGTTTGAAAAAGACAAAAATCCGGTGTTACAAAATGCATTTCACAAGACATCCTTTTGTCTTTTTTACACAAGTCATAAAAAATATCGGTTTTCTCCGAAACTTGACGTGCACACATAAAATGTCGAGATGTATGTGCCAAACTTTTGTTTCAATTTTTTTCACACTTCGAAATATTTTTTCCGCATGCAGGAGCTTGCGCTCCTGGGAGCACCAACAAATTTCCGGTACTTCACATACTTTCATGATCCGGAAGGATTTCAGAAACTGAGATTGGCATCGCTTCCAGCCTCCTCTTGTCTAAACTACTTCGTCGTCCATCACTCGTATCTCAACTCTGCCGCCTTGGTCCGATCCCAGTGGACAAAACCAGCCGCTCGGCCGCAAGAAAACTAGACAAGGTTTCTCTCAAAAAAAAAAAAACTAGACAAGGCGAGATAGGCCGCCACCTCCACCGGGATATCGACAGCGAGAGGTGCGGCGCAACTAAGCAAAGGTGTCTTCAAAGGCACCCGGTATCCTGGAAAACCAGCACCGGCGGCCGGCTGTTTTGCTCCGGCTCTCCCGTATATAAACCCAGGCTACTCCCACTCCTCCTCCCATCAACACAAACAGGCATCAGTTCAGGCAGTCCACAAAAAACGAACAAGCATCAGCACACTTTCTTCACTACCGCAAGTTCAGTAGCTCTACAGACACAGAGATCACAATTCAGTATCTTCTCTCCAGCAACTTGGGAACAAGAAGGGGAGGAGATGGCTGGTCCAGCGAAGGCTTCGTGGATGGTGGCGATGGGCGTGGGCGCCGTGGAGGCGCTCAAGGACCAGGCCGGGCTCTGCCGCTGGAACTATGCCCTCAGGTCCATCCATCGGACAGCCAAGGCAAAGGCCAACGTCCGCGGCGGCGGCGGCGTCTCGCAAGGCAAGAAGCAGCTTCCGACCTCTGCGGCGGCAGTGACGGAGAGGCGGCGAGCAGACAAGGCCGAGGAGGGGCTGAGGACGGTCATGTACCTCAGCTGCTGGGGCCCAAACTAGGAGTACTATAGTAGCTAGAGGTGTTGTGTTCGTCGGAGCAAAGTATGCAGCCATGGCCTGAGACCTGGCTGATTGCCCTTTCCCCACCGTTGTAAGATACCACAGTGATGATGATGATGATGATGATGATGATGATGATGATGAAGAAAGTTTCGGCCTCAATTTACGACTGTATATCACCCTACCTTGCCATACCTTGCCATTGTGCTTCTGTGACTAGTTTCCTAAAGGCCGAAGGCCAATCCTTATCAAAAGAGGCAGAAAAATGTTGAGAGTTGCACAGGGAGAGCAACTCCGCAAAGCTGAGAAGCAAGCCGAAAACAGAGCAGGTTCGGCTACCTATATGTCGCAGTCCAACTCTGCAGAAAGGATGGAACAGGGGAAAACAACAAGGGAGTTGAATCTCAAAGAACTCGCATAGCATGCCGAAAACAGAGCAGGTTCAGCTACCCGTACACAGCAGCCCAACTCTGCGCTCCAAGATCTCGCATCTTCTCTTGATCAATTCGAACATCTCCAGTCGCTCTGCAAGCGGTGTCCGTTAGAGTCTTAGAGATTCCAGCGTTGCGCTCCTTCCAACCAAATTCTTCTTCTCTGATTATATATTTTGATGAAGTCTGACCTGCTAGATGTGCTTTCTGTCGCTCCGGCTGTGCATGCGAGGCGAACCTGTTGTTCTGAATTTATTTTCTCGGCAATCTGCTCAACGGACAAAATAACATGTTAAACTAAAAGAATGATCAGAGTGATCTTTTTAATAAGACAACATTAATAAGTTCAGTAAACGTGTTTACTGGTAATCAGAGTGATGACCGAGTGAGACACAACACGGTCCACTTTCCAGTTGCAGTGGCCGGCTGGTATCGTTGAAACCATGGCCACCGGCCTCCGGTTTTCCCTGCCCGTCCGCGTCTCCCCAAGAGCAGAGCATGTGGCCAAAAATCCTACAGTACTTAACCTACGTGTTGCAGAAAGGAGGATTGTTATTAGTCTAATAATCACTTGCATATCCTAAGAGGGGGGAGACGATTACCGCACGCTGCGTGCCTCGAATAGTCGAATAAACTCTACCTTGGCAGATTTGCGTGATTGAGCGATCTTTGTCTTCCCGTGTGCTAAAAGCAAGACAATTCATGGGCCACCACCAAGCCTGATCTGATCATCTGATGTACCACCTCCGTTCGGAATTACTTATCGCAGAAATAGATGTATCTAGACATATTTTAGTTGAGCTGTTTTACGGTGATTGGGTTAGTACTCGGAGTACTTAGCAGTACTTACATGTCTGATCACGTCTGATTTTTATTAGCCGTCAGATCTTGCGGGGAATTTTAATTGATTAAATTTAATATGTTAATTGCGATAAGGGCATAATGGTTCAGGGGGAAATATCTTTTCTTGAACCGATCACCTGAGGACCAGATCCATGTCTACTCGATCCAGTTCAGAATCCTCCTCCGATCTATTCGTCGCCGCTCGCCGCTCCTGACCTTCTCCGTCCTCGACCTGCCCGGCGAGAGGAATAAATTCATCGTCCTCGTCCTCCACCCAACCAACCCCAGCCCCCCACGCCGTCACCGAAGAAGAAGAAGGCCGGATCTGCGCCGGCTGAATCGGCGGCGACCGCGACGGGCGATCCCATCTCTTCGCGCGTACCATCCTTAAGGTATGAATTCGGCTTGCCGTTCTGCTCGTTCTCTTGGCCGTTGCGCCCCTCCACCGTGCATGCAGTACAACCTCAACCCCACAAGATCCGGGTACGGACTAGAACAACGAATGGAAAGCTTCATCGTGGCATAGTTTCTCTTGAGCTAATCGCATCATGTTTGTTTAAGTAAGATGTTGACGTTTGAGATGAGATATACTAAAGAAAGATGAGATACGGGTTCCATAGTTCACTTAATTTAGTTTATTAAAGTCATCATCACTTTAGGTTTGCATAGCGCATGAAATATAGGTTAAAGAAAGATGAGATACTACTTGTTGGACGTTGATGATTGGTTTCCCTCACATGTCAAACCAGCAAAGTCTTTTCCATGCACTTGTCTTTGCCTATGAGCTATTTTACACCTGCAACATTGATAAACAGAAAGATGTTGATGATTGGTTTCCCTCACATGTCATATGCAGGAAGACATGGCGTATGCAAGTGATGAGAGTATGTTCGAGTATGTAAATGTTGTCAGCAAGATGTTTGATAGTGAGGCTGAAGGCTATGAATTCTACAACAAATATGCTCTTCAAAAAGGTTTTAGTGTGAGGAAAAGCTACGTTGAGTGGGATGGATCCAACAAATACATAACTTTAAGGAAAATTGTGTGTAGTCGTCAAGGGTTTCGCGAAGATAAGCACATGAAAAGAAAGATGGAAGATAGAAAGAGGAGGCCACGAAGTTTAACTCGTGTTGGGTGTAATGCTAAATTGGTCATTACGAGACAGGAGGAAACCGGTCGGTGGTTTGTCAAGGATTTCATCGATGAGCACAGCCATCCTCTAGCCCCACGGGATCTTTCTTGTCTGCTGCGTTCACACAGACGAATTAGCGATGAGCAGAAAGCGGACATTGCGGACATGGAAAAATGTGGGATCCGCAAATACCGTATTATGGATATTTTGTGCTTTCAATACGGTGGATTTGATAAGGTTGGATGCATAAAGAGGGACGTTTATAATTTCTGCCATGCTAATAAGCAGGAGACAATCAGTGCCGGTGATGCTAAAACGGTGATCATGCACATGATGGCGAGGCGAGAGCGAGATGTGGATTTTTTCTTCAAGTACTTGGTAGACGAGCATGGCCATCTGAAGGGACTGTTCTGGGCTGATAGTCAATCGCGACTTGACTACGAGGCTTTCGGAGACGTCATTGTTTTCGATAGCACATACAGAACCAACAAATACAATCTGCCATTCGTGCCTTTTGTCGGGTTGAATCACCACCGCAGCACTGTTATATTTGGCTGTGGTATAATTTCTCATGAAACAAGCCAGGCATACGAGTGGATGTTGCGGACCTTTTCTGATTGCATGGCATAGAAGCATCCGATATCTGTGATCACAGATGGGGACCTTGCAATGCAGAGAGCAATAAGGGTGGTCTGGCCAGACTCAAACCATAGACTATGTATATGGCACATTCAGCAGAACATTGTACGACATCTGAATGATGACGACGTAAAGGAGGAATTCAGATCTTTCATTTATGATACTTCTTCCATTGAAGAGCATGAGATAAAATGGATACAATTCTTACAACGAATAAAGTAACCAGTGAGGAGTCTTGGCTGCATCAGATGTATCAGATGAGAAAGTTGTGGTGTGCTCCATATCTTGAGGGGCGTTGTTTCCTAGGATTGAGCAGCAATCAGAGGAGTAAGAGCTTGAACTCTGTGCTACATACGCATCTTGAGGGTAAGATGTCGTTGTTTGAAATGCTAGAGCACTATGAGCGTTGCCTTGCGTCGCGACGGATTAACGAAGCTCTCCATGACGTCGAAGCCTTGCAGTCCGTTCCATTTACAGAGGAAAATGCTTCGCCGCTTGAGAAACACGCCGCAACAGTTTTCACACCTAGTGTCTTTAAGATGGTCTTATGGAGCATAGATGCTGTCAGCAAATGTCAGATTAGAGAGATACTAGATGGATCAGAAGATTCCACTTATGTTGTGTCCAAGCAGGATAGAATGGATAAAAAGTTTGGAGTGCGCATTGAAGAGCAAGGAGGTCTTTTGCACAGGGTGAGTTGTTCTTGCCGTAAGCTGGAATGCGCAGGCACACCATGTTCCCACATTTTTTACATATTGAGGATTTTAAAACAAACAATTCTGCCCGGTTGTTGCGTTCCCACTAGGTGGACTATGAATGCAAAATGTGCATACGCACCTACCAGAAAAAACCAGATGTATGACTATTCGCTAAGCCTGCAGAGGTACCGCGAGTTGCGGAATTGTATTCACGCCGCAATTTTCCAGGCATGCCACTCTGATGAGGACTATCACCGTCTAAAGATGCTTTTGCAAGCACAAAATCATGGCAAGCAATCAAGTTTTGAACAAGCTGACAGCAAGGAGTCAACTAATGCTCAGCATAACAGCATTAGGTTTGGCCTGTTGATGCCGCACTCGTAGAAAGTTGATAAGGTTCTGGATCCCGTGCATGTGCCAGGACAAGGTGCACTGAAGAAAAGGCTGCAGGCAAAGACAAAGAAGTCAAGATCACAGAATATCTGTGGCTATTGCAAGAAATCAGGTCACAATCGACGTAAATGCGCTAAATTGCTAGAGGTACGAAATATGTTCATATTTTTTTTGCATGTGTTTTACTCATAATTGATGTCCATGTGATTTATTCTATTCTTCTGTGTAGGATATCGAGGCTGAACTGTGATATCTACATACATCATGAACCGACGATGAGCCAGAGAAAGTCGTGTGCCATTCATGTTTGTGTGACGTGGTCTTTACATTCTATTTCATCGTGACAGTAATTTAGTGAAGTGCGGTTGTACTGGCATGTTACTGTATTAGTTCGACATCTTTCGTTTCCATTTTCTGTGTGTATCATTTGATGTCCAACTTTAAGAATGATGATGTATTTCGACAAATTGGGCACTATGATTCTTCACCCTTACTATGGTTGTCATGCACATTCATAATCATCATGCATATTCTTCATTTACAGAGCAATAATGACTGACGTATTTTTTAAATAAGCGGGGCCCACTAGGGTGTGCTTGGAAATCTTTGAAAAACCTCCATGCACGTTCATCTTCGCTGCATGCAAATCGGGCGGCAGCCGCTGTGCCAGTAGCTGTCAAGGCCTTGATGAATCACTATTCACATGCAGGTCCCCGACTCTTGCATGCAGGTCCCCGACTCTTGCATGCAGGTCCCCTTGAGGCATAGACCGATGTTTTCAGCAGTCAGTCTAGAGGGCATTATAAATTCAAAAAAATTTAAAAAAATTCAAAAACTTGGAAACCTAGTTTTGTTTGTGGAAGAGATCATGTGTGCCAAAACTGAGGTGATTTGGAGGTGGTCGAAAAAATGCCCGCATTCCTGGAGGGACCATTTGGTCTAACTTAAGCCAGTTTTTGAAAAAACGTGAATTTTTCCACCACCTCCAAATCACCCAAATTTTCTTGTACATGGTGACCCACATGTGCAAAACATGTGTATGCAAGAAAATTTTGAAAAAAATTATTTTACAATGCCCCCTTGAGGCATAGACCGATGTTTTCAGCATTCAGTCTAGAGGGCATTATAAATTCAAATTTTTTTAAAAAAATACAAAAACTTGGAAACCTAGTTTTGTTTGTGGAAGAGATCATGTGTGCCAAAACTGAGGTGATTTGGAGGTGGTCGAAAAAATGCACATTTCTGATATTTTCACAGGTTACAAAATATATTATTGGACAGAATATAGACAACACCACACAGCAACAGCACATTCATCCAATACAATAGAAGATAGCTCTCCGAATACAATTCATCATATTAGTCTCCGAATTCAAAAGACCGAACAAAGATAGAACATTACAAGTCTCGAGACCACGAGTAGCGAGTTTGTCTTCACATTACAAGTCGATATCGATCATCTAAACTACCATCACATAGAAGAGAGTTGCGGTCATCACGATGAGCATCATCGCGATGAAACTGGTCTTCATCCGGTTCCTCCAACGCTCCCACCTCTCTCCCGCTAGATAGCGGGCGTATCTAGATTCCGCCTCCGCCCTAGTGGTGTACCCTTTGTAACTGTTACCGCTGAAACGGTGAACCTGTCTCCGACACTCCTCCCAGTCGTCGTAGACTCCGGGAACCTTACCCTTGTACACGACATACGACGGCATCTCTATGCACAAGCGAAACAACAGACAATACATAAGCAATAAATAAGTATGCAACAAAAGGATCGGAAGAGAAAAGCAAGACATTAATAGCACAATTCATGGTCCTAGTAATAAATAGCATCGATTACATCTAAGTTTAACGACTGTCCAAACCAAAGAGACATACAATTCATTAAAGTTTAATTACAACATGAGCCAATCAATGTTTCAGAACTACACATAGCATCACTACTTTCGACTCGACTCATGGGACCGGAGCGTGGATGAAGCCGCCGTCTGTCCTGATGGTCATGAAATCGCGGGCGTTGTCAGCCTGCATTTGTAGCGTTGTGTCTATCTCACTGCACAGAACACGGAATGTTAGAAGAAATAAAGAACGATCGATGGATGCATTTTTTGCTGTTTTGGCTGATGTTGTTTTGGTGCTGTTTTCGTGCCATTTAGGATGGCTGCAGTGACTTTTTGGTGCCATTTTTGATCTGGTTGTTATTTTTTTTGTTTTGTTTCAGAAACAGGACAAACCAAAGGGCCCACGTCTCCCCTCCAGATTTTTCGAGGGCCAAAGGGCAGGACGTTTGAGTTTTCGTGGCAACTCCCCACGCCTCCCTTCCACTGGCAACTCCCCACGACTCCCCTCCACTGGCAACTCCCCAGGACGCAGGGAACTCCCCTCCTATTCCATTGCCGCTCAATCTGCCTCCCTCTGCCTCCCTCCTCATTCCATTGCCGCTCCATCTTCCTCCCTCTGCCTCCACCATCAAGCAACTCCCCTCTGCCTCCACCATCGCTGGCCAGGAGGGCAATGGTGGAGGAATCGTGGAGAAACTCCCCTCCGTCTGCCAAGAGAATGGCGGAGGCATCGTGGAGCAACTCCCCTCCGTCTACCAAGCATCACCAAGGTGAGGCATCTGGCAAGGAGCCGCTGGTGGTCGACGACGACGTTCTGGTCCCCGGGCAGAAGCAGGACTACACCGTGGCGCTCATGGTTGATATCCACCTGAAGAAGGAGAAGCTGGATGTCGTATGCACCAGCAATCCAGACGTAGCCGACAAGAGGATCCGCGAGATCAGGAGGAGGCTCGGCGGCATGTTTCCTCGGTCGATCGGCGTTGATGTCGAGTATACGAGGGAAGATGGACCTCCGCAAAAGGCTGCAGTTCTATAGTTATGCGTGGAGGATCTCGTCCTGGTATACCACATCACCGCGGCAACCAAATGGTAAAAACATCCAGTTCTGAAGTTTCTGAAGTTCTGACGTTTCTGTCTAATTAGTAGTTTCTGAAGTTTCTGAAGTAGACGCAATAGTTCTGTAGTTCTGAAGTAGATGCAATACTAGTTTTGAAGTTCTGGAGTAGATGCAATACTAGTTCTGAATTTTATGTCTAATTAGTAGTTTTTGAAGTTTTTGAAGTAGATGAATTTGATGCACCAGATTAATTTGATGCAGGCCCAAGGAACTCCGCCCGCTCCTGCAGGAGAAGAAGCTGTACACCTTTGTTGGCTTCTCCATTGGAGGTGACAAGGAGAAGCTGAAATTGTCTGGTTTGGAGATCAACCCCGACAAGTACATCGACATGCAGCGCAAATGGAGAGTTCCAAGGAATGGAAAGAAGTGGCAGGCTTTGGCTGAGTTTGCAGCCAGCCTCATCCACCCATCGTACAAGGAAATGAAGAAGAAGATCAACAAGGAATTGGACCACAAACTATGGGGGGACAGCCCACTGCCAAACAACCTCATCGAGTACGCAGCGAAAGATGCGTACATCACCTACGAGGCATGGAAGAAAATCGATATCGTCAAAGAAGGTTTGGAGTACTGGCAAGAGGCGGAGGATCATTGGGATGACCCCTACTACTGGGGATATTGAGTTGTTTGTGGTATTATGTGTCTCAGCTTGCAGTTATGTGGTTGAACAAGTTTGCTTTTGTAATGCTGAACAAGTTAGCTTTTGTTATGTTGAACAAGTTTGCTTTTGTAATGATGAACAAGTTTGCTTTTGTTATGTAGTTATGTGATTGTTATGATGCTGGTGCAGAACACTTATGGTTGTGATGTGATGCAAAATCCTTCAACTTTTGGTGATCATTTAGTTAAAGTTTTGGTCAGATCATACAGAATGTTGTCTAGAAGTTTTTGTGATCATTTAGTAGTTTTTTTTATACAGAAGCCTTTCACTATAACTGAAAAAGCTGAAGTTCTCAGCATGAAGAATCACACAACACAGCACCTACATTATGATGATACACTATCAACTACAGACCTGAATGCATCCAATTCGTCCTTTCCAAGCAGTGATGTTAACTGAAAGTATAACAACTAAAAACGCAGCTCTACTATATGTGTCCAATAGTGCCATCATAACAGAACTTTGAAAAGTCCTATATTATACAGTAGCAAGCATCACAAGTTTCAGATGGTTTTCTAGCAAGAATTTTCCAGAAAAGTGGATTGGTGGCACAAAATTGCTACACTCAGTCGATCTACCTAGCATTATCAGCATGGATACCATTGAGACGTCAACAGAAACTGGGGTACCTGCGCTGTCCTGCCGTGGTTGAGGAGATGGATCCGGCCGATCCCGTTTGGGGGGCGCGGGGGCGGCGGGGGTGGAGTCGCCGATGAGTAATGGGGCGGCGGACAGAGGGGGACGAGTGGGGGATCTGGCGATGGAGGGAGGGAGGCCACAGTGCGAGGGGAATAGGTGGAGTGGGGGAGGGTTCTAATGGCCTACTTCGAATGGGCCTAATTCGGATGGGCCGTCTAGTTGTCTGCGCCTGAGGCATGCATGCATGGGAATGGCGGCGACGTGGGTTTGCATGCGCGGGTGCCGGACGTGAACTTTATCTATCCGAAATATGTTATGATTTCTACCCGAAAACAAGCTCGCGTGCGACGCTCTCCCGTGCGACGCACGCCTCTCGCGTGATACGCGATTCCGATGCGACTGCGTGCCAAGTTTTATAGATGGAAACTTCTTTAGACACAATGCCATCTCAAAAACAACTCAGAAACAACTGTATGATTGATCATAAAACACATGCATTGTTTTTCAAAGAACTGTCTCATGAATAAATTGTACCATAATTGCGAACATAGTGTGAAAAAGAAAACAAAATGTTTGTTTGCAACTAAATAATCCTGGTTTGAAGCTTAAACTGGTTGAAAAACAATTGAGCCTACTCCATATTGTCTTCTGCACTGCCAAAATCCAGTGACCTCTTGCGTTGCGTCGTTGGAGATTGCGTCGGGCTTGGCGACGACCCATGTGCTTCAATCTTTTTCTCTTTAACATCAATGTAACCATACAACTTAAGTTGTTCTTGATCTTTCTCTGCCAACTCTCTAGCAAGACCCTCCATTTCTTGGATTCTCACTTCCTGTAGAAAACCATAGGAATTGTATTAGGAAGAACTAAAAAAAGACGTAGCCATAAACTAGATGCATGTAACATGTAAAATTTGAACCTCGGAATCAATGTCATCCTCGGGAAAACAACCCGTAGTTCTATTGTACACAATGTACATGTGACATGTCTTGCTGCCATTCAGATCAGAAAGCATTTTTTGTACATCATCAAGAACATTCCTTCTGGCAGCTTCCACGCAGACCCGGGTAAGAAGTAGTACAGTTCTGCTCCCAGTTTGCAACCAAAAGTATCTCTCATTTCACTCATAATGAGATCGTAGGTCACTTTGGCGGGTTCATAAATTCTGACTTCTGCCGGGTGTTCATCAAAGTATGCTCTCGGGACATGTGACATCTCATCATCCCTATTAACAAAAAATTCCATGACCAGCACCTAGTATCTCACATCAGAGTTAATACATTCAATGAGTAAAGGGGCAAACATAATTTTTTATGTGCATAGCAACATTGCGGCGTTGTTACCTGCTTTTGTGGAATGTATCCTTCATGTGGAGTGACTGGGGATTGTGCCATCTCAAACCTTCTCACCTTTTCATGTGGAATGTATCCTTCATGTGGTGTGACTGGGGACTCTGCCATCACAGGTTTCTTATCCTGCGTATGAAACGTCGATAGTGGGTTTACACACAAGTTTTGAAAGGTCATACCATATCTTGGGTATGCATCGTTGCGAGATACTTACAAGGGGAGAATTGACGATATGTTGTTGGGGTGGACTGATGTGCCATTGAACGGATGACTCTATCGCAATGTCTCGAGTGAATGGCGAATGTGCCGTCTCATGATGCTTAGCCTACATACAATCGCCGACATAAGGTTGCCACAAATTGAAGATGTTTGTATCATAGAATACGTAGGTCCTTAATATATAGAATCGGTGCGAGATACTTACAGGGGGAGAATAATTGAAGACATGTTGTCGGGGTGGCCGTGAGATCGCACGGTCTTCTAACATATGTCCTTCCAAGCGGACCTTCTCCAGCATGGCCTTATAATCCATGTCCGACCGCTCCTGTAGCAGCTTACTGTCCATATCCGCACGTGCCTGCAACACATAGGCATCCATCTTGACTCGCTATGTCTGTATAATACTGTCCACAAGCTTCCGGTCCTTCTGCAACGTTTGATGCATTTCCTTGTAGCCAAAGACAAACTTTTTTTCCATGTACTCACAGTCCCTCTTATACTTTTCTTCAATCTCAAGACGCATCTTCGCCATCTAAAGGTAAAACTCCTCACTCTCCTCCTTTATCATCCTGTCCACGTATGAACGTTCTTTTTTCAGTTTCTTATCTATCTCAGCGCGATCCTTTTGCACCTTCAAGTCGATCTCCCGACGCGCTTCATGCAAAGACTTGTCGTACTCCGCACGGTTGTTATGCGCCTCTGAGACCATGGTCCCTACAGCAACACATATACCCATAGTATGAAAACTGTATCCACACCCTCATCCAACTAATTCGAAACAATACGACCGTGAAAAAATATTCATAATCAGTTCGTACGATCAACTAGTACAAACTATCAATCAAAAAGCTCTTGCATGACATCCTGTACTCGAATCACACCAGAACTACTCAACTATGGCAAAAGCTGGATTTTCTAATCTCTTCGGAAATAACTTGTTGGTCGAATCAATGGAAAAAATAATCAGCACTGCAATCGAAGATGAGAGAAGCCATGGAAGAGATCTTTTTAATCCGGCGTCGGCGTGGTCGCTTGAGAAGCGATGGCGCGATCCCGGCGATGGCTATGTGAGGAGAAACAGGGTAGATGGGGGTGGTTAGGATAGGGTAGATATGCGGTAGAATGGGAAGGTATATATCCGTGATTGTAGGGTTAATTAGTTATTTTGAAGTAATGCGCTTCGATGCAAGTTTTCTTTTAACGAGCGCGATCTTTTCGGGGCTTCGAAAACATGTGCACTGACCGCGGGTCGAACCACATATGACACAAGCCCGATCCATCGCCGTGCCCGTGCCAACCCGCCGCCCACCATTCTAACTTATTGTTCTCTAAAAAAGGAAGAGCAATAAATTCAGTCCAAGAATTTCCAGATAGATATAATTGTCAACCCTTTTTCGTTCGTAATTACAAGATATGTTTGGCGCAATTAGTGGCTAACTGGGTTCTTTTTTTTTTGAGGAATAGTGGCAACTTGGTTTGATACATGCCGAACGTTACGTTCAGATTAGTTGCATTATTTCGTTCATTTTTTACCAAAAAATTCTATACAAAGTGTTAATTGGACAATGTGAACAATGTGGCACGAAGGTTGTCGGCCCAGCCAGTGGATGGAACGGATGGTACATGTACACGCAAGTACGATCTCTGACACGCGCATTTCGGGTCCCTGTACATGTACATGTAAACCAACCCAACATTGATCCGGCTCAGTGGATGCATGCATGCTCTATGTGGCACGAAGTATGTCGGCCGAGCCAGTCGACAGACCAGATCGATGCTACAGGAGGGACTCCATTGTAGACCAATGCTCCATCAATGTCCGGTGTGTGTGCTACGTCCACCGTAAGACAAACATAGTTCCGTCAACCCTAAAACCCTTAAACCCTAAACCCTGATAACCCTAAACCCCCCCACCCCTCCCACTAAACCGTAAAAACATTCAAAATTTTGCCCCATATGGAAACCATTATGCATGCATTCTCTATGTGGTCATGGGATGCCATGAAAGATTTTTGGGATTATACACGCAAGTACGATCTCTGACACGCGCATTTCCGGCCTAGCATGTCAACACCCCGAAAGCACTAGCTGGGTTCCTCACGTGTATGAAACCAACCAAACATCGATCCGGTCCAGTGGATGGATGCATGCTCTATGTGGCACGAAGTTTGTCGGCCGAGCCAGTCAACGGACCGGATCGATGGTACCAGAGGGAATCCATTGTAGACCAACGCCCCACCAATGTCCGGTGTGTGTGCTACGTCCACCGTAAGACAATCATAGTTCCGTCAACCCTAAAACCCTTAAACCCTGATAACCCTAACCCCCCCACTAAACCGTAAAAACATTCAAATTTTTGCCCCACATGGAAACCATTATGCATGCATTCTCTATGGGGTCATGGGATGCCATGAAAAAAGTTTGGGATTATACATACAAGTACGATATCTGACACGCACATTTCCGGCCTAGCATGTCAACACCCCGAAAGCACTAGCTGCTTTCCTCACCTGTATGAAACCAACCCAACATTGATCCGGTTCAGTGGATGCCTGCATGCTCTATGTGGCACGAAGTATGTCGGCCGAGCCAGTCGACGGACCAGATCGATGCTACAGGAGGGACTCCATTGTAGACCAACGCTCCATCAATGTCCGGTGTGTGTGCTACGTCCACCGTAAGACAAACATAGTTCCGTCAACCCTAAAACCCTTAAACCCTAAACCCTGATAACCCTAAACCCCCCACCCCTCCCACTAAACCGTAAAAACATTCAAATTTTTGCCCCACATGGAAACCATTATGCATGCATTCTCTATGTGGTCATGGGATGCCATGAAAGATTTTTGGGATTATACACGCAAGTACGATCTCAGACACGCGCATTTCCGGCCTAGCATGTCAACACCCCGAAAGCACTAGCTGGGTTCCTCACGTGTATGAAACCAACCAAACATTGATCCGGTCCAGTGGATGGATGCATGCTCTATGTGGCACGAGGTTTGTCGGCCGAGCCATTCAACGGATCGGATCGATGCTACCAGAGGGAATCCATTGTAGACCAACGCTCGACCAATGTCCGGTGTGTGTGCTACGTCCACCGTAAGACAAACATAGTTCCGTCAACCCTAAAACCCTTAAACCCTAAACCCTGATAACCCTAAACCCCCCCACCCCCCCACACTAAACCGTAAAAACATTCAAAATTTTGCCCAACATGGAAACCATTATGCATTGATTCTCTATGTGGTCGTGGGATGCCATTAAGAAAGTTTGGGATCATTAGTACATATACATGCAAGTACGTTCTCTGACACGCGCATTTCCGGGCTTGCATGTAAACACTCAACCCTAAACCCTGATAACCCTAACCCCTGATAACCCTAAACCCCTAAACCCCTAAACCCTAATAACTCTAAACCCCTAAACCCTAAACCCCATAAACCCCACACCGAGTTCACAAGATTTTCTTATTTCTTTATATCATTTATCCAAATCTCACATAACTCACGCGGCCCACCCCTCCCTAAATCCCGCGATTACAGCTCCGCATTCTAACCACCCGGGCCGTCCGCACCTCCCACGACCGCTGCAAGATCAGATCGGAGATGCCGGTCGCCCACAGAATACAGGAGTCGGCGGCCACCACTCGCCGCCCACCGCCAACGTTATCTGAGGGCTCGGACGTCAGTGTTCTTCTCGCCGCCTCCTCCTCGCGTGAACGTGCCGTTTTTCCTTTGCGCCGTCGACCGCGCTATACCGGCACTTATAGTTTCCGACGCACTAACCGCCGCCATCTACTCGGTGGCACCATCTCCGAGATAAGGTATTAGCTGATGTAACTCTTTATAATCGTTGTCCGCCGACGCTTTAGTTGTTAAACCCTCATAGGTTTTGCACCCAAATAGGTTCTGTGCTTAAACCCATAAGTGGATCATATGTTAAATGACCCAGTTAATTTTGTTAAAATTAATTCTCTGCTAATTTTGTTATACATTTTCCAATTTTGTTCAGATTAATTGAGCCTGATTTTATCATTGCATACGAGGCAGCAATGTCAGTTTCAGATACGAACCTTAATAATGGAGAAAAGCCCATCTCCGAAATTATCGATGTGGTAAGTAATTTACTGTTTGTGTACAATCGTTTCGTACACATAATTCATGTGTACTCAGTAATATTTAATGGCATGTAACAGGAACTCGCCGAAAAGCATGGTCATATGAAGTTAGTATGCTCACAGACAAGGTTCGGAAAAACCATGAAACTGTTGTCACAAGACCACAAAAAGTACATCATATCAGAAACCAGTCTTGGCGGTCTAACCCAGATGCATGAAGTGACTCTATGGCGCATAATGTTGGTTAGACTAGCCAAGAGCATAGATATGGACACGCAATCCATTACCATCGGTAAAACGCCAATTCCTATAACAAAAGAGGACGTGCAAGGTATATTTGGCATTCCGATAGAAGGGTAGGATATAGAGCCACATCTGGAAATGCAAACCGACACAGAATTGTTTACCGCCTATGCAAACAATGGGCAAATTTTGATTTCTGACCTTGAAACGGCGATCCGAGCTTCCAAAGCCCCAGATGGCGATTTCCTGAGGCGGTTCATTCTGTACGCAATTGGTACTGTTCTAGCACCAACAGCACAACATTATGTGGACTCGAAATTTCTCAACCTTGTTACAGATCTTCAAAACCTTCGGAAATTTAACTGGGGATGTTTCACACTTAATCACTTCTTCAAGTCCGTTCACAAGTTTAGAAATCGAGATCACGTAAATCTACAAGGAAATCTAATTCTGCTCCAGGTTAGTGATAGATCACTACTTAATGTCCTTTAATTATTGTTTTGTTGCATATCTGTATGGTGATGAACTAATTTATTGTGTAGTATTGGTACTGGGAGCACGTGCGTAGTGGCCGATTAATGTATGCTTCTAGACCCCCTCCATTGATCGCACGATGGGACGAAATGATGGCTACTTTAAGAAGCGATGCTTACGAGAAAGGAGGTCTTCATAACGGGCTGGTACCTATCTACAATTGAACTTTCTATATCCGATTTTTTATTTGGTACTAATGGTTCATTATATTTTAAAAAAATAGGTTGTCATGGAAATTTGTGACCCTCAATGACCGTCCGAGAATTCTAATAATTTTTCAAGAAAAAAAGATGAGCATGTGCATCAACATGATTCGTATCGAGCACCATCACAAGGACAGCAATTTAGTAGCCAGCAAGTATGTACTCCAAAGACTATTTGTTTTTGCAATATCACAAATAGGTGTCATGGAACCTCATTCATTTAGCTATTGTTACCAACGGGGTTTTATTTTGTTTACACAGATTGAAATGGTAGTTGAAGTCATGAATGCACGCATTGCTGATCATGAAAAGAAGGTATGCAGGAAGTTAATGGAAATTGAGCACAGATTTGATGTCAAATACCAGACTCTAGGTGAAGACTTGATCGACATGAAGACTAAAACTGGCACTAATCCTAGGTTGTCGAAGGCCGAGGACGAAATTAAAGACTTAAGGAGGGAACTCCATGTATGTCATACTGTGCATTTTGTATTTTTTATGAATATGTTCCTTCATGTTCATTATTGTTTGCATTGTTACAGGACTTAAAATATGAATTTACAAGGAACCGACAATCAGTGTCACAGAAAGGAGGCGTGCAGGTGATCAAAATTGGCCCAACACGTTAATATCTAAAAGTAACAAACTAATGATGAACTACCTTTGTTTATTGTAGGATCAAGTCAATGTGTGCAATTCATCCCTGACAGGAACTCCTAGGGCTAGCCAAATCACGACAGCGACTTCGAGTACACCAAGTGCAAGACATGTGACGGAAAACAATGAGGAACCACAATTAACTCCGATGAAGCCTGTCTTTGGTAATGATTACAAGTTCATGGATGAGGACATAGAGACAGCCGTTTACATCCGCGGAACATATGACCCTATTGAAATAGCTAGAATCGGAGACATTTCCCTCACAGCAGAAAATCTGAAGCGAAATTTGGACGAGAAATACATTTATGGTGATGTAAGCCCATTATACTCTATTCTACATCATTACTGCAACAACTGTCTTATTATTGTATGATTGAAAATTTGGCAGGTTATTATGACATATGCTCTCATTAGCCAAATTGAGAATGATAGTACCTCAATCATATCCCCTCAAGAAACCGAAAAGCTGTTACAAATGAAGGGGGTGGTTCCTGTTGGACGTGCAGCCTCATGGTTAGCTCGTGTAGCAGGAAAATTTGTAGGGCGCCGAAAGGTACACGTTTTCCACACTTTCATAGTTTACGTACACACTGTACACAACAAATTTCGGTTCTCAACCCAACCCAAATTTTACTGCAGGTGCATGTCCCACTCAATGTACACCAAAACCATTGGATGCTAATGATGTTTAATTTTGACAAAAAAGAAATTCAGACTCTGAACTCCATGAATTATCATTGCGACAAGACCAAGGAAGATTCTCTTGTAAGTGTTCTCTTGCTGCCTCTTTTGATCCGCATGGAACATGAGCTCCCAAAGTACCGTAACCCTATGTATAACTCGTCGTAGCCTAGGTGGACTCGATTCAGTTCTGCATTGACGAAGCTGTCAAGAAAGGGTTGATATCACCAGCTAATAACATCAATTTTGCCAAATGGACCAAAAAACGCTATGAGAACATACCACAACAGACCGATGGGTACGCATGGCCTCATAAATTATTATTTGCGTACACGAATAAGATTACTGATCTTTAACTAAACATCGCAGGACTTCCTGTGCGGTTTGGACACTGCAGTACATGTTATCATGGAACGGGGATGAAATGACCGATATTTTGAACCAGGTAATTGAATGCCTAATTTAAATTTGTACTCTGTTTAGCTTGAAAGCTATGCTGACGTCAGTGTCGGTTATCCAATATAGGCAAGGATAGATATTTTCAGGTGGAAAATATGTACAGCCTTACTGCATTCAAATTGCAATGAGCTTCGTCTCGAATCATATAAGTTCCCCATAACGGTTAGCGCTACATGAAGAATATATCATTTATTTCATAAGTCTCATGATTAGAACTAACACAGCACTCTCTCTTATACAGAAGGAGGTGTACGATGCCCAGCAAGCAGTTTTACCTGATGCTTCAGAAGAGGACGTACAATTAGTCAACAATCCCGATGGTTCCAACGAACCTGACACATCCAACTCCCAGAAGGATACCGGTGCAGCCAACTCCCCAAAAAATGGTGCACCCAACTCCCCCAAAAGGAAGAGAGCACGTGGACGCCCGAGAAAGCTAGTCGATCCCGAGCAAGCAGCAAAAACAAAGAGTCTTAAAGAACTGAAACTTAAATTTGACAGCAAGACCATAGCCAACCAAGTGTCTTCGTTGCCATCACGGTCACGCAGAGAGCATAAACCAGCACCAGCTTTATTGAGCCCATTCAAACACAAATAGGTAGCATCAATTGATCATCAATTGATACATGCTCAGGCTCATGCTCTACTTTTAGCATCATTTGATACACGTTTAGTTCTTATCAGAAAGTGGAAATAGGTACTTTTGGCAATCATGAGCATCCTCTACTTACTGCAATATCTAATGCATTGATACATTCTCGTGCTCATGCTCTACTTTTAGCATCATTTGATACACGTTTAGTTCTTATCAGAAAGTGGAAATAGGTACTTTTGGCAATCATGAGCATCCCCTACTTATTGCAATATCTAATGCATCATCAGTACAAAGCTTGATTTAGCAATAGGTCGAATCGGCAATCATTTGCATGCTTTAATTTTGTCAAAAATTAATGCATAGTTCAGTTGTAACTGCTCATAGATATGGCAGGAACATGCTGAGTTATACACTAAACATAGTCATGCCAAGCTATAACTACCATAGTCATATTATTAGAGTTCCTAGCATGCATCACCGTACGGCAGAATAACACAGCAAACATAACATAGACCACCGTACGATACTTGAGTTGCTAAGGCCCTGTACAATGCAAGGTGCTTAGGGGAGTTGCTTATAGAAATAAACCAGGCTTTTCATAAGCATAGGTGCTTATTTGTATAGGGTAGACGCATAACTCAGCGTCTCTCCTGTACAAATAGGCACCGGTGCTTCAGAAAAACCCTGTTTATTTTTCTAAGCACCACCCTAAGCATCTAGCATTGTACAAGGTTTAAACATGCATCACCAAAATAGTATTAACAACTAGGAACACTAAACCAGAGTAGCAGCAAACTCTTAACATAAACGGCAGATCAACCACCGCTCAGCATAGGTTCAGACACACCATAGGACATCAGTTTTAGACTCGAACAACAAAGAAACATAGATAACATAAGAGGACACGGCGGTCCTGGGGCAGCAGCAGCACTCTAGCAGCACATCACTTCTCTCCCTTCTTCAATGCATGTTGTAGGGCTCATTCACTTTGACAATCTCGAGGAAGCGTGCATAGGCAGCATGTTTAGCCAGAGTACTGGCTTGATGCTTCTTACCATGTCCATTGCCAGTGCTGAAGGCATGCTGGATCATGCCATCTATGCCGCCACCGATCTGCTTGCAACAGAAAGGGCACCCAATCTTGCCAAAGAAACGGTACTTGATCTTCCCAGCAATCAGATGCCTCAGGGTGTACCGGCTTTTGCTGTGCCTGCTGTCCATGCTGTAGTCCACGTCGTCGTCATCCTCCTGTGAATTAGTGAATTAGTACACATAGAACAACTCAGCTAATCTATTATGGTACATTGACTTTAATTACAATGTTTTGAAAGTACACATGTGTAACATGGCAACTATCTATTTGCTAGAAACAAGGCGTATGTGCACATACATAATTGATCCAAATAAACTGACATGCATAAATATGGACGGTGGAATAGTTGCATTTATAGATTAGTGCACAAGTAGTACATAATTAACACATGAAAGACTTCATGAAGTGGCTTGGTTTAATGATATTTGATACTTGTTATAGGTGTAATTCTTCTTGGAATCAGAAGAATGGCTTCATTATACTCCTCCATGCTTCACACAAGGGGGGTTTGTTCTATCTACTGGAATGAAGAAACCATTATTCTTTCTGACAGCGGCAATACTGCTTCTCCAACATTGTTAGACCCTGATAAGTTTCAGAAGGAAATTGGTAAAGGAGCTATGGGGTCTCTCACTGTTCATATTGATGAGAGATGTGGCTGTGATCATCTAGATAACATACTGTGCAAAATTGGCTAGATGAAATGTTTTGATTTTTTGGTATCCAGTGGATATGTACTGTCAGCCCATAATTATTAAGGGAGCGATCACTTCCTTTGCAAAATGGAAAGCTGTATAGAATTTGCAAATGGATCATCTATGAACATGTGTGCAAACTAATCATATATGAACATGTGTGCAAATTAATTCATCTACATAAACTAAAATGAATCAGGAACTGCAGCATTTTGTCACTGTCCTTGGGAAGCCAATGGAGAATCCTGCCATATATCCATTGTTTAACCCACTTTTTCATTAATGTATCCTTGCCATGAACATTTTCTTGTATTTGGGTTCATTACCCCACTTCTTTCATTAATGTATCTCTTGTGAAACTTATGCTCATCTAGTTAACAAGACAAACCCCAATGCCATGAAAAAAAAACCCAGAGTATCTGCTGGAATCAGAATGTGAATCAGATTTAAAAATCCACATCCAACATGAAGATCTATGCTACACCCCTACAATCCTACATACGTACAACTAGCACGCCCAAGTGAAATTGATGCTCATCTAGTTTACAAGAAAAACCCCAATGTCATGAAAAAACAGAGCAAAAAACAGAGTACTACCTCAGATAGCTCGTCGATGGCATCCTCGTCAAAGTCGCTGCCCTTCCTGCTATCTACGTCGAACTCCTTTATGGCGTTCTCCTCCATGAGCTCGTCGATTTCGTCATGCACCTTCCGCTTACGCCTTCTCATCTCCTCCTCCTCCAGATCTTCCCCGACCTTGTGCTCGCCGACGGGTGCCTCGACGGCTGCGATGGCAGCGGGAGCAGGCACAACGGTCGCTGCACCGCCAGCTTCCGCCGCTACGGCGGACTCAGCCGCTGCACCCACGGCTACAGCCACGGCAGCAGACTGCTGTGCTCCGATGGTTGCCTCCGGCTCGTCCGCCGCATCTTCACGCCCGCGCTTCATCGTCGGTCGAAGACAGGAGGAGGGAGGCGTAGGAAGGGACGAGGGTGGTGAGGAAGGAGGAGAGGGTGGTGAGGTGGTGACGAAGGAAGAGAGGGTGGTTAGGTTCGGGAGAGGACGAGGGTTTTCTACCCGATTTGGGGAAGAAAGGCACTGCTCCTGCCTCTTGGAGTTACCGAGAAGCCGAGGGTGCCGATTTGACTTGACACACCCACCCGGCCGTCTCCATTCCACGTGGGGACGTGGCGGTCGTGCACGCGGTCGTGCACCTCCTGCGGTTTGCCATCAATTGCTATCGGTCTCACAAGTGGGTCCCCTTGTCATCCACACAACCGAGCCACCACATGTACCACATTTTTCTTTCTCCCCGTCTCGACCACTCCACATCTTTCTTTCTCCCCTTCTCGACCAGCGCCGCCGCCTCCGCCGCCATCTCCCGACGACCCCTCTCTTCGCTGCCGGTGCGCGGCCGCCGCCAACTCCGGCAAGTACGTGATATCTCCCCTCTTCTTCCCTTCCCCAAACGCGTCTCCCTACGGAGGCGGATCTGAGCCGATTGGTTTGGACTGAAACTTAGTTTTTGGATTGGATCTTGATTTGATTTATATGGTTTGAGACCAAATCAATCAATTAGTTTGAGCCGCCACTACCACCTACTACTGCTTCAAATCCAAGAGCCGCTGTTGCCGGCCGGAGCTCGTCGGCTCACACGAGCTTTGACGTCATGTCTGATCTAGATTCAGGACGTGCCCTCGCATATGGCTTTGTCCACGGTTTGAACCTTTGGATTCAATTCAAAAGTTGAAAACGGTTTCGACTGGGTTGGATGACGAGCATGTATAGTTCGGTTTGGTCTAGATTCTAAATGAAAATATCTGGATTGGTTTGGTTTTGATGTGTGCTGTGGATTGGACTGGTTTTAGTTTGGATGCCGAACTATTCCCAGGTTTAGATGAGACGGGCATTGCCATTGTCATTGGCATTGCTTTATTACGTAGATGATACAAAATAGATTGATTGGCCATTGCCAGTATAGGTTATCACTATGATTTATTATATGTATGATCTTTGTATTGTACTATGTACAATTCAACTTAGAGTTCAACACGTTCTGTGTAGAATGGAGGAAGCACAATGTGGATGCTGCAACTCACGGTGCCGGACCAGCCTTTCTACTGCCACGATGTTCGGCATCTACTTCCAGCCTACTTTTGTTTTCGCAGCGGTAACAATTTATATGAACCTTCTGACAGTACATTCTTTTTGTTTTTTTTGCTATTTCCACTAATGTATTGTGTCTGTTATTTGTTTTTATCTTACATAGATCGTACCATGCAATGTGAGATTGGCATTCAATGAGCTCGTCGCAGACACCGTGACCTTCGATGCTCTTGGGGGCCCATACACTATGCAGGTCGAGAAGGGGCGAAAGATAACCCAGATAGGAGGAGATGATTGGGATCGTTTCATCGCCCGCAACCGTCTTAGTGGGGGTGAATTGATCAGCTTCTCCTTCAGAAAAGATAGGCCCAAGATTTCTGTTATCTATCTAAATTTGATTCCGGATAGTGAGGATGAAGTTCATGAGGAGGAAGATGGTGCTGAGTCAGATGATGACGATTCTGATGATGATGAGAACCCACTTGTTGAATACCTGTATGCCCAAGGACTCAAACTGGGCGACGAGGAAATCGGCAACCTCTGGGACATGCTTCCGCTACGTGAAGACTACCTAGGGAAGCCATTCGTGACCCGCCTCACAAGGACGAATGTTAAACGGCATATCATGGTATGTTACTTAGTGTGGTAATTACATGATATACATGCTTAGTTAGTGTAGTAGTTCATATGATATGCATGTTGTAGTACTGTGATGAGAGGCCTAGTTTAGAATTCATTTAGTGAAGAATTTTATGACATGCATGTAGTGTAGTAATATGCGATGATATGCTTAGTGTACGCAGTAATCTAATGATATGCCTAATTACTGTAGTAATTTGATACTTGGCGTATAGTGTACTGATGTGATGATATATATGCTCAGTGTTGAATCCAATGATATATGTGTCTTCAAGTGTATGCTTTGTTGATAATTGCACGTGACATGATCATATATCATGTCAACTGTTTTGCTATTTCCACTAATGTATATGATCATGTCAACTGTTTTCAGAAATTACCTAAGAGGTTACTTGATAGCTGTGGCATCGACCCAGACGAAGAAGGCATGGCTGCTGGACTACGCCTTACCAGAACAGGCTCCATCACCAGCTGTGCCTATGCAGTGGACACGGACGGTCGCACTGTCTTGAGCAGGGCAGGGTGGAAGAAGTTCCTTCGTGCCAAGAATCTTCGGGTAGGACAGGCCATCCTACTTACTGTTGCCAACACCCGTCGCCATGACTTGAGGATGATGATCACCATCCACCTCATTTAGAACTGCGGTGGGCCATGTATCAATCTGAAATGAACTTGTTATGTTAGCTCTTGTTTGCGAGTACTTGTCGTGTATTACCGTACCTATATCTACTCATATCTAGGTACTATTGCTTGTGATGGATTGCAACTATTATTAACTGGTACCTAATGCTCTACTAGCTATGATTATTCCACTGTGTGATGTTTTATAGGCTGTAGTGTGACATGGTAACTGTTATATATGGTACAGGCTTGTCTCTAAGACCTTGTACAATGCAAGGTGCTTAGGGATGTGCTTCCACTGTGTGATGTTTTGTACGTGCCAGGTTGTAGTATGAAATGCTAACTGTTCTATATGGTAGTGGCTGGTCTCTAATTGGACCGACATGTTGAACTAGTATCAATGGTAGAGACGTTTTGTTATGCACCACATCCAACAGTTCACATAATTAATTATCCAAAGATTAAGGTATGAAACCCTTGGTCATACATAGCAACATTTCGTTCCTACAAATTAAGGTACTTCCACATTCAAACTAACTAATACTACAAATTCGAAGGAACTACTTAATACATTAACAGCACATAGGGAAGTAGCACTGGTCTAATGGCTTGAGAAATGACGAGCAAAAACTGAAAGAAGAAGGATCAGCCAGTAGCAGCACCATCAGCCTCCCAGCCTCACAACTTCAGCCAGCCCGGTGAACTCCAGGTTTTTTCCTGCAAAACACACATGTGATGTTGGAGGCAAGAAAATAAATATGCCAGGGGTCTTGTCATGGCATCTAATCGCACGGAATGCTAGTACAAATGATGGAGAACAAAACATCCAACATGAGCAAATTCATAGGAGTTCTAGATCCATGGATACCATCAAGAAAAAATGCTCAGTTTTAATTCAGACACAAGACTAGGTGAAAACATGCATATTTCATATCAGCAACATTGATATGGCATCTTTGCAAGCTTGGGTCAGTGACTTGTCTTGTGTTTCATGGCATGACAATAATTTTAACAATAAATAGACATGAAATTGACCCAAACTCATGTACAAAGTTAGGCCATATGATGCATGGATTAATTCACACATAAATGACAAAATGCCAACTTTGTATAGAATTTGCAGTACTGAAATATTTCAGTGTGTACCGGTGTGTACTGAAACTGCAGTAGTGAAATAATTCAGTGTGCATCGGTGTGTACTGAAATTGTAGTAACGAAATATTTCAGTGCCTACCGGTGTATACTGAAATATTTCAGTGTTTACCACCACTACAACATTACAAATTTTGCCTAGGGCAGTACCGAAATATTTCAATGCCTACCGATGTGTACCGAAATATTTCAGTGTCCACCACTACAACATTACAAATTTTGCCTAGGGCAGTAACGAAATATTTCAGTGCCTACCGGTGTGTACCGAAATATTTCAGTGT
Source organism: Triticum urartu (assembly GCF_003073215.2). NCBI lineage: Eukaryota > Viridiplantae > Streptophyta > Magnoliopsida > Poales > Poaceae > Triticum > Triticum urartu. The sequence goes on from NC_053023.1 coordinate 725,956,944, forward strand.
CTACCACTACAACATTACTAATTTTTCCTAGGGTTCATATGATGCCTAGGGTTCACATACATCATAATCCATCCTCCAAATCCATGTACTCAAATGTTCATGCAATTCATTGAGATCAAAATGCCATCTAGCCTTCCCTCTCTGAACTATTATGATCAGTATCACCACGATGTAAGCACGAGCAGTAGAAAGATGAGGAGTGGGGAAGCTTACTCTAAACATAGCTACCGCCGCCGTTCAGACGAGGAGAGCGGCGAGGGAAGCGTGGAGAACGGCGGGGAAGCGAGGTCGCGACCATTGTCCTCCTCATCTTGCGCTTCGAAGTCTCCGGTGACTCGGTTGGAGGCTGCACAATCTGCAACGGCACCTCGTGCACGGTGGGTTCCTGATCAAGTGGATGCTCTACCCTGGATCTGAACGCCCACCACCTCCGCCTGGTCCACTCGCTGGACGAATTGGCCTGCTCCATCGCCCAGAGGAGGATCTCGATCTTCTGAATCGGTTGCGCGGGCTGGGGAAAAGCTTTGCCCTCTCCTTCTTCGTCAAATTCTTGAGAGTGGCCATTGCCGTCCAGCTCATCTGCCTTGTGTTGTCAAACCAAGAACGGATCTCCCTCAACCTGGCCAACTTGACCTGGTCGCCGCCGGCGATCTGCACGAAGTCGGTGTTCTCGCCGCCGGCCATCAGCTCGATCTGCCGTGAAAGAGGGGGTGGGGGTGGGGGGGGGGGGGGGGGGGGGGGGGGGGGGGGGTTGCCTGAGTGGAGCGAAGTTGCAGCGGCAAGAAGGAGGAGATGACTGCGGTGGACATGGAGGAGAGGGAGGAGATGGCCGCCGATGAGTAATTATGAAATGTGTAGCACCATGGCGGCGGTTATTCATTCGACGAGAGGGGCGGCGCGTGCATATTTTCCTAGGACTAAACTGCCCCTAGATTAAAACGCGTCCCCACCTTGTCACGAGTACCGGCCCCACTCGTTTTAGTACTTTCGCGTATTTTCATCGGAGTACTACCCAGTACTTCGTATTTGTCTGCCGTTAGATCGACATCAACGAACGGTTCTAAAAAAGCCCAACCACTCTAAAACTTGTAATTTTAGTTTTAGATATATCCATTTTCAAGACAAGTAATTCCGAACGAAAAGAGTAGTAGTAGCACCGTGTCAGCAGCACACAACTTGTGGCAAAAGCGGGGCGCCGCATTTCCCGACCTCGGCGTCCGACAACAACCTGAAGCGCCAAGGCCGCCGGCACTGCACACGGTTTCCGCCCACGAGTCCACAAACCATGCGCGCACCCTTACGCAGAGGCAGCGACGGCCGGGACGTACTACGGCTCACACGCCGACAGCGGCATCCCCTATAAAACTACCGTGAGGAACACCGCCATTTCGCAGGCAGGTGAGCAACACACAGCAACAGCAACGAACGAAGCACTCAGTCGAGCACCTCGATATCTTTTTTTCCTTTTCAAAAAAAAGGTTATCCCCGGCCTCTGCATCAGAAGCACCTCGATATCTGCAGTCCTACAGTTTGTCAGATGGCGAGCGGCGGCGGCAAGGCGACGGCCTCGTCCTGGGCGGCGGCGATGAGCATGGGCGCGGGCACGGTGGAGGCGCTCAAGGAGCTCTATCCGGGAGGATTTCAGTACATACGGTCGCTCTGAATTTACAGATGCCTTCGTATGGTTCATACTTTTTTTTTGGAATTGTTCGTACAGTTCATCCATGCTATAGAAAACGGCAGTCCGAATTTTGTAAACCTGATCACCGGCCTGGAAAAAAGTACTCACTCTAATCCATATTAATTGTCGCTGATACTCAATTGGCAACAATTGATATGAATCGAAGAGAGTACAGGTGGATGGAGTACTGGTTAAGCTGAAGAGAAGACGAAATCTATGTAGCACATTAGATTCCCGTTACCTGTGTGCTCCACAAGCGAGAAACAAAAACCATACGTCGCACTCTCCCTCCAGCAAGCTGTGTGCACGCACGACCGTTTCAGTTTCGTCCACACGTGAGAAGTGACCGACCGCCGGCCACCGGTTACTGTGAACCCAGTACACGGAACGCTGCCTCATGGACGGCCAATACCGCACGCCGGAAGAGAAAAACACCGGCATGTCGACGATGCGACGAAGAACCAATCGATTCATCAGGCTCAGTAATCTGATGGTTTTGAAGCCCAACCGTACTACACGGCACTAGTCACCAGGGCCGGGCGGGCAAAATCCGGGACTCTGTGCGAAACTAAAAAACGGGGCCCTATCACACTAAAAAAAACTAAGGATCAACAGACTGATTATCGGATGACAACGGCGGTGCTTTTTTTCTAACATATATGTTCATTCCACCTTTATAAGATTTATCAATTAATTTTTGTTTTATTTCTGTTCTCTTGCGCTTAGAGGAACCAAACTGATGTTTCGCATGATGATTTAAAAATGTATTATTAAAACACAAGATATGAAAGATGAATAAAATACAATTGAACAATAGCATATATCAAAGATGAATAAAATGTGAGTGTGATCTTTAACCGGGGAGGTAAGAACCGATCTCTAACGAAGACACGAAACGACGATCCATGCCAAAAGTTAATTGGGAAATTAGGAATTAGGAGTAAGAATCAAAATTAATTGAAAAGTAGGACTCGCTAAGCACCTGGAGGCTGGAGTCGGTGATCCGACGAGTCTGAAACTTGGGAGAGGAAACGAACAAGAAGGCAACCATGGCAGCAGCCTGAATCCGACCGGTCCGATGAGGCCAAGGCGATCCGTTTCCTGCAGGGTTTGGTTTGGTGTAGCGTGATCGGCTGATCGCCCGGATCGCCGATGCCCCACGGCCCGACGCGACTGCAGGGTTCGGTTTGGTGTAGCGTTATCGCCCGGTCGCCGACGGCCCGACACCGACGCGACTGCAGTTATGGCCAGATGGAGACGCTCCCGATTCCATCTTCCCGGTCAACTGCTCTAGGGCGTAGGCTGCGATGCGATCTCAGGTTTTTTTTTCCACGGAAGATCCTGTTTCCATCGATCGAGTTTAGATCGAGCACTAGGCACGAGCGCTCGATGGCCTCCACTAAGGCCAGCTTCAGCGCCCAGCGGCCCTGTATGGCTTCGATCTGGATTATTTTTGAAATACTAGGCCTGCATAAAAAAATTGGGCCCCCCCAAAATTATGGGCCCTGTGCGGGCCGCACGTTTGGGACAACTGTGGGCCCGGCCCTGTTAGTCACCACGGTCCACGGTATGTGCCGCCCTTTGCCCCCATATAAACCCCACACCTGTGGCAGCTGACCCCCATCACCACCGTGGTTCAGAAGCGGCAATCCATTTCCTTGATATTTTCCTCAAAGCGATGAGCCTGAGGCACGCGAGCAGGGTGCTGCTGAGGGCGGCGCAGGCCGTCGCGAGCATACGAGTTTGTTCATGGGCATGTAAGCGTGCATATGTCAAATTAGGATGGTATTGTATCATCAGTGAACACTTGTTCTCTTTTCCTTTCGTAAATTATTAAGAGTGCGCCTAGGTCTTAATCGACTGAGATTTAATCAAGTCTCAGTCAAGTGACATAACATGCAAAAAAGAAAACGAAAAAACTGAAGAAAACAAATTACACATATCTCAATGTAAGATTTTACAGATATAACATCGATTGAGACTTCGTCGACGTTTTTAGTCGACTGAGACTTTATGAAGTCTGAATTATTAATCTTTTTTTGAGGGACTGAATTATTAATCTTGCCCGTGATATGCAACCCTAAACACATGTTGTTTGATGACTGTTTTTTTTGCAGGATGTTTGATGACTGTTTGAATGCTCAGTGGACCGGTAGAAACAGAGGATTCTGAATACTCCTGCCTGTTAGTAGGAAGCGTGCTGTACATCGAAGTGGCTGAAAATGTGCTAGACTAATGAGGGTTTTTAAAAAAAAACATATGGTAGACTGTTGTATCTTGTCTAAATTTCTTTCCAACAATAAGCTGAACAGCCGCTGAATTAGCCCATAAAGTGTTTCGCTCACTAACTTTAGGCCATCAAGTCATCAAACAGGTGGCTCAAACTCAATATTAGCTCGGAGCTCGCCCGAGGCCTCATGAACAGAAATCTGGCTATGTCGAGCGGCGTTAAAAACGAGTAGGAATCGAACTTTCAGCGGCGGTTGTTCGCCTAGTACCTTTCCAAAACAACCTATTCTCTCCATCGTTTACCTGGAACGAGCAAAACTAAAATGATAGGGGGGAAACCTTCACGAGACCAGACAAATTTGTGAATCCACTGCCTTCCACGAGACTTTGGTATTTTTTTTCTTTTCTTTCAATTTATGGCGGCGGTGTTTTATTTCTTGGCACTCTGCACGTCATTATTTTTGATAGAGAAGGCCCAAAGGCATATATTAAGTATCCCAGATCCTTATAAACACACTCATACAGAAAATTAAAATTATATTTAAATCTTTGGGGTGTCAAAGTCTTCTTTTCCCTGCATCCATCATGGACGTGCTGTGAGCATAGCACGTTGCCGTCGGCCCTCCGTCTCAGACTAAAAATAGCCATTTGCTCAGAAGAAAATGGTTTTTTGTAATTAAATCTTCAACAATCAAACCCCCATGCTCTCTTGGGTTGCAGGGAATAGCCCATTTGACTAACATGACTACTTCGGTTCTAAACTACCATCCTGCGAGAAAAATCTTGATGAAAAAAAAAGAATTATAATCTCTTATGAACTCCCGCGACACTTCAAAGAATGACACCACTTATATTTGTATGTTGGTGAATACCACATTAATAAGCATCAACAGCCCACCCGAGTATAAATATCTACCCTTTCAACAACTGGATATTAAATTCAAAAACACAAAAACTCAGTATATTTCTCAAGTCTAACCTCCATAGATGTTCAATAACATCAACCTCCATAATTTACCAGCATCACAACCAAAAGGTTGTGTGTACA